>NW_014587557.1:0-1462 GCF_000485595.1 Priapulus caudatus
TATATATTATGGGGGACGGTTTGTATATAGGCTGATAAATATGTGTCAAACATGCAGATATATATATATATATATATTGGTAAATGTGCTACTGTTGAAACGCCGTGTGAAAGAAAAAGTGCAACCTCTATATGCTTATACATTCAGAGGGTTCTACCGTGTACGTGTATTTAGGGTTAGGGCAGGAGCGAGGTGTACGCATAGGCGTGTATTTCTATGAGCGCGTGTACTGGCTGTCCATTCTGGCTGTGTGCGTGTTATGTTTGCTTATGATAGCTCAGGTTCGACCGCAGCTAAGTCTAATACATGCAGATATAGATAGAGGCACAGATATGGCCATCGACACCAATCCATGCTTCCGGACTATCGACTGATGTGACGAAGGTCACAAGTCGGCTGGGGGCAGGGGCAGTGGGGCAAGCAGACATATTTTTGTATATTTTTTAGTATATTTGTGCTGTTTTTCTATTAGAATTCGATCCCAGGCACACGTTGAGTGTGAAGCGTTAAATACGCACGCACTGTATGTTCTACATCAAGAGTCCATAATAGAGTCTTAATTAAATTAGTAATTAGTCTTAAACAAAGTCTATTAATTACAGTAAAAACCCGATACCACACAAAAACAGCACACACAAACACACAACAGAGCGCGCGCGCACACGACGCACACGCCACGCACACACACATACATCCCCCCCCCACACACACGACGCACCACAAGACACACACACACACAACACAGCACACACACAACACACCGCACACACACACACACACACACACACAACCGCACGCACGCACACACACACACACCACACACAACAACGCACACACACGCGACGCACCACACACACACACACACACACACACACACACACACGCACACACACACACACTGACGCGAGAAATCTTGCCTCTGGCACCACCCCGTCGCGTGTCGTCGACATTTTGGTACATGGGATTTCGCCGCGTAGCCCATAGTAATGCATGTAGATCAGTCTATAATAGAGACTACACAGTAAAAACGCAGCATAAAACATAGATTTTAAGAACATGTAGGCTAAAAATTTCCCATTTAGACCCCTTTACATAAGAACCTGTTTTTAGGCTAAAGATTTTAAAGTAGGTTCTTAATTTTTCCTTTTTTTTCCCTTTTTTTTTCTCCTACCATTTTTTTGGCATGTTGTTTTATTTCCTTGATACATACTGATCATACAGTATGGTAAGCACTGAAAAACTTACACTGTAGCCCATCATGGGTATTAATTAGCAAAAATTGCAAGTCCTTGTAAGAAATTTAACTTTCAATTTGAATCAAGTATAAGCTTATACATATTTAAAAGTAGAAAAACAATTAAGAACCTATTTTAAAGAACCTTTTGGCCTAATTTTTCAGTAAAGCACCATTTATATAAGAACCTATTGAGGCCAACTATGGAAAAATCTATGTTCTTATCGC
>NW_014587557.1:1870-2491 GCF_000485595.1 Priapulus caudatus
GTGGTTGCTCGCTGTTGTGGAATTATGAATGTCACTGCGGAGTCTATAGGTTCTGGCGACTGCCTACATTCCGTTTTTTTACCTTACCTTACTTTAAATTAACCAGGTCACAACGCAAAGCCCGACACAGTGGCGGTAGCGTAGGCGCTCGCTTGTTTGCGTCGGAGTGTGCGCACTTCACATTGTCACACTGTCACGCGCCACACGTTTGTTGTCAAATGTCAAGTATGTTGGGAAAGCGAGAGCTGTCTGATTCCCTTGTGAAGCTGACACATTGTAGCATTGGTTGACAGCATGCGTGGGTTGACAACATGACATTGTAGCGTGGGTTGACAGCATGCCATTTTAGCGTGGGTTGACAGCATGACATTGTAGCGTGGGTTGACAGCATGACATTGTAGCGTGGGTTGACAGCATGACATTGTAGCGTGGGTTGACAGCATGACAACTTGGTGACGCCTAGTTTAGCAGCTATCAGAGATTGAACGGGTGTCGCCGTGCACACACACACACACACACACACACACACACACACACACACACACACACACACACACACACACACACACACACACACACACACACACACACACACACACACACACACACACACACACACAC
>NW_014587559.1:0-541 GCF_000485595.1 Priapulus caudatus
TATATATATATATATATATATATATATATATATATATATATTATCTCTTTCTCGCCCGCGCCCTCTCTCTCCCTCCTCTTCCTCTTCCCTTCCCCCCCCCTCTCTCTAGCATCTTTACTGCTATATTTAGGGTATTTGATTTCGCCGTGCCTTCCTCCCCTACCATGCCCCCCCACCCCACTCCACCCCTCCCAGCTTATCATAATCTATCTGCTACACCGCATTACTATATAGTCACCTTACAACAAGCGCGCCTCTTAAATTGCACCAGTCTCGTGCAGACGGAGTGAGAAAAGTGAATTTAACCCTTGTGCCGTGCATTGATCTCGCTGAGCCGGCTAGAACTGTGCTAACTATTGACAAATCCGCTCCGACAATGGCGGGTCATTTTGGTCCATTTTCTACAGCATTGTGCTGACTTTATCGAGAAATCGGATTTGGGTAATCGTCGCCCGCCCGCTCTCTCTCTCTCTCTCTCTCTGTCTCTCTCTCTCTCTCTCGCGTGCAGTACGTGGAGGCTTGTAGTGCGAGCATGGAAAAG
>NW_014587559.1:2092-2490 GCF_000485595.1 Priapulus caudatus
TAGGGTTGCTGCTTGCTGTGTCTGTGTGAGGGGAGACGGTGTAGGATGCGTCTAGCTGTGTACGTATATACGAACCGCTGCTTGACGCTGTATGTCGACGGAGGTCGGGCCTCAGCCAAGATCAATCAATCACAGAAATCAAGAATACGTACGCACGCACGCGCACGCACACACGCACTCACGCACGCACGTAATATCACACATAATAAATATAAATATAAATAAAATTAAAAATAAAAAAATATTTTTCTATATATAGGGCCTACATGTAAACACACGCACACACACACGCGCGCGCGTATGCACACATGCACGAGCGCGCACACACACACATGCACGCCCCAGACACATACACGCCCCAACACGCGAGCACGCACGCACGCACGCATGCACCACTG
>NW_014587559.1:5591-6112 GCF_000485595.1 Priapulus caudatus
TACACACACACACAGACACGTATTTATGTGAGTATTTCATGCAACAATACTCCCTCGCCGGCTCACTGGATTCCACACATTATAGCGTCTATAGATAGCTGTGTCCGCACCGCGTAACACGCTGTCGGATGTTGCGATGCTATTTTTAATTTCCTATCTGCGTGCCTCGCGCTGTCCGTTACACATATTTGAGAATAATATAATTTCATGACAACCCATGCGCGAATGTCATGCTCCCGTAACACGTACGAATTCAGCAGGGTTAGCGCCTAACTAGCATATGAATTACTGTATAAACAAGCACGCATGCACGCGTGCACCCGTAGCTTTCACTCCGCGAGAGAAGACGGTTGTCATGGGGACCAAATAAGTTTGCGTCACGCCACCAAAATGGCGACGCGCCACGATATAAAATTCGCCGTGTGTGTGTGTGTGTGTGTGTGTGTGTGTGTGTGTGTGTGTGTGTGTGTGTGTGTGTGTGTGTGTGTGTGTGTGTGTGTGTGTGTGTGTGTGTGTGTGTG
>NW_014587560.1:0-1614 GCF_000485595.1 Priapulus caudatus
TGGCTACGGGCCTGCAGATATATCGTAACATAATATCGTATATATCGTAGATAGATCGTATGTATGCGATACAGATATATATCAAGAGCTAATAATACCTTAGTAATAATAGGTATTATTAGCTCTTGATATAATATATATAGAGATAGCCTGATTATATCGTAGCGCTAATTGTGAGTTAACGTGCGTTAAAATCACTAGGTTACGTTTATCTGCCCGCTAGAACACACCCCCGTAGCACCGCCTCTGCGCCCAAGCGAACATTCACACAGTTATAATAATAATAATAATAATAACAACAACAATCACACACCTGTGATTTTTTACCTGTAATCTATCTATAATTAGCGATCGATTCACTGCTTTCCGGACTTTTTCACAAGTCAAAAAACATTGTGACGGTTTTGTTCGTGGGTCATCTCGGCAGCAGTAGAGTCGGGTCAAACATTGAGGAGCAGGGTAACAATGGGAGCATGGAGGTGGTAGAATATGGTGGTGGGTGTGCTGTGGGAGGCAAGCTCGTGTGTCCGCATCCGCGGAGATGCTAACCACCACGCTCCACTAAACCAGGCAGGTGCTCGCGTGTAACCTATAGCTCAGATATATATATCTGCACGGTTACGGTTAGAGTTAGGGTTAGGGTTAGAGTTAGGGTTAGAGTTAGGGTTAAGGAATTATAGTTAAAGTTATGGGGAGCGTTATGGAAAGGAGAAGCGTTAGGATGAAGGAAAGCGACAGGATTACAATTGTGTTAATGATACTACGAAGATCGTGCGTGCAGTACAATGGTATATAATAAAGATGTTCCACGGAGCAAATAAAAGATATATAATAATTATAATGATAATGATGATGATAATAATAATAATAATAATAATATTAATAAACAATAGAATCCGACCGAACTATACGCAAAACTATACGGCTATACGCAAGCCATCGCCTGTTGTTCCGACGTGTTCATTACAGTGTGGAGTCACTTCAAGTTACGATTACCTCTATGCTTGCACCAGTAATTATGCCATCGGAGCGGGTTTCCGTCTTTACAAGGCGAGCATTGTGCTAACGCCTCCACCCTCTCCCCTAATCCTCTACCGCATCCAATCAAACCACCCTCCCCCCTAAACCTCTATCATCCAATCTAACCACGGACCACAATCACGCCGCCTTCTGCCTGGTGTGGGGGTTAACCCTAACCCTAACCATAACGCCCACCGTGAGGGTAACTACTAACTGTAAACCTAACTGAAACCCTAAGCGAACCCTAAAACTAACGCTAACCATAACCCTGAAACTAACGCTAACCATAACCCTAACCCTAACCCTAACCCTAACCCTATAACCCCCACTGCAACCCTCATCTTAACCTTAAACCTATAGCTCTTCCGCCGTAACCGGACACAGACACATATACTTCTCCACCACCTGCGTGGAATGGCACGCTCGTACGCGGGCGCCACGGGGAGGCAGGTGTTCAAAGACGGTGCGTATAACTGATCGATGGAGAGTCTCGTCTGCCTTCTCCCGCCACGCAGCCGAACCTAGCTGCGTCTCAGCGGCGCAGACGACACACACACGCGCGCACGCACGCACACATATATACACACACACACA
>NW_014587560.1:2104-2490 GCF_000485595.1 Priapulus caudatus
CAGAGAGTCAACAATAGAGTCTTAGCCATATAGGGCCACCGGGAACAGCTATCAGCCATTCGGCACGCGCGCGTGAACAACGTCGCTCTAACAAAGGGTTACGATGCCGGGGCTGCCGCGCTACAACTCCTGGACTCCGCGCACACACACAGGCGCAGGACTAATTGTTATTAACGCGTGGCTGCGAGTTGGCTGCGGTCACAAAGGCCAGCTCGATCGGTGGCTGTTAAGCACCACAACCATAGCAGAGGAGTGGAGACGGATCGCTCCTCGGTTCTCCCACGCTCTCACTCTTGTCTCTCCCAGTCTCTCCCTCTCGCTCTCTTTCTCTCTCTCTCTCTTTTTCTCCCCCCCCCCTCTCTCTCTCTCTCTCTCTCTCTCTCTCT
>NW_014587561.1:0-220 GCF_000485595.1 Priapulus caudatus
CGCACGCACGCACGCACGCACGCACGCACGCACGCACGCACGCACGCACGCACGCACACACACACACACACACACACGCACACACACACACACATACACACACACACTCTCACACACACACACACACACATGCACACTCTCACACACACACACACGGATGGAACAGATAGAACGAATAGAACGGATAGAACCGATAGAACAGATAGAACCGCGATAGAAC
>NW_014587561.1:1830-2489 GCF_000485595.1 Priapulus caudatus
GAACGGATGGAACGGATGGAACGGATAGAACGGATAGAACGAATAGAACGGATAGAACGGATAGAACGGATAGAACGGATAGACCGGATAGAACGGATAGAACGGATAGAAGCAATGGAACAGATGGAACAATTGGAACAGATGGAACGGATGGAACGGATGGAACGGATGGAACGGATGGAACGGATGGAACGGATGGAACGGATAGAACGGATAGAACGAATAGAACGGATAGAACGGATAGAACGGATAGAACGGATAGAAGCAATGGAACAGATGGAACGGATGGAACAGATGGAACGGATGGAACGGATGGAACGGATGGAACGGATGGAACGGATAGAACGAATAGAACGGATAGAATGGATAGAACGGATAGAACGGTTAGACCGGATAGAAAGGATAGAACGGATGGAATGGATAGAACGGATAGAATGGATGGAAGCGATAGAACGGATGGAACGGATAGAACGGATAGAAGCAATGGAACAGATGGAACGGATGGAATGGATGGAATGGATGGAACGGATGGAACGGATGGAACGGATGGAACGGATAGAACGAATAGAACGGATAGAACCGATAGAACGGATAGAACCGCGATAGAACGGATAGAACCGCGATAGAATGGATAGAACCGCGATAGAACGGATAGAACC
>NW_014587562.1:0-285 GCF_000485595.1 Priapulus caudatus
TGTGTGTGTGTATGTGTGTGTGTGTGTGTGTGTGTATGTGTAGCCTATCTATGAAGCCATGGTAGGAAGTCGCTGTCGCTATAGTAAGGTGAGATAAATGAAGCGACGTGGTAATTGGTTTAAGGCACTATGTGTACACGCTAGTGAGCTGTACCCTCCCACGAGCATATAATGCGGAAATGTGGAGGGATGGTGAAAGTTATACAGAGCTACAGCCACGCACGAAAACATCGAGAGATCTACATCGGTTATCATGTATGTATATGTATATATATGTATATATAT
>NW_014587562.1:1407-2489 GCF_000485595.1 Priapulus caudatus
ACTACCTGAACCTAGCTACTACCTGAACCTAGCTACTACCTGAACCATGCTACTACCTGAACCTAGCTACTACCTGAACCTTGCTACTACATAAACCTAGCTACTACCTGAACCATGCTACTACCTAAACCTATCTACTACCTGAACCATGATACTACCTGAACCGAGCTACTACCTGAACCTAGCTACTACCTGAACCTAGCTACTACCTGAACCTAGCTACTACCTGAACCTAGCTACTACCTGAACCTAGCTATTACCTGAACCTAGCTACTACCTGCACCTAGCTACTACCTGAACCTAGCTACTACCTCACCTAGCTACTACCTGAACCATGCTACTACCTGAACCTAGCTACTACCTGAACCTAGCTACTACCTGAACCATGCTACTACCTGAACCTAGCTACTACATGAACCTAGCTACTACCTGAACCTAGCTACTACCTGAACCTAGCTACTACATGAACCTAGCTACTACCTGAACCTAGCTACTACCTGAACCTAGCTACTACCTGACCCTAGCTACTACCTGATCCTAGCTACTACCTGAACCCAGCTACTACCTGAACCTAGCTACTACCTGAACCTAGCTACTACATGAACCTAGCTACTACCTGAACCTAGCTACTACCTGAACCTAGCTACTACATAAACCTAGCTACTACCTGAATCTAGCTACTACATGAACCTAGCTACTACATTAACCTAGCTACTACCTGAACCTAGCTACTACCTGAACCTAGCTACTACCCGAATCTAGCTACTACCTGAACCTAGCTACTACCTGAACCTAGCTACTACATGAACCTAGCTACTACCTGCACCTAGCTACTACCTGAACCTAGCTATCACCTAAACCTAGCTATCACCTAAACCTAGCTATACCTGAACCTAGCTACTACCTGAGCCTAGCTACTACCTAAACCTAGCTACTACCTGAACCTAGCTACTACCTGAACCTAGCTACTACCTGAACCTAGCTACTACCTGAACCTAGCTACTACCTGAACCTAGCTACTACCTGAACCTAGCTACTACCTGAACCATGCTACTACCTGAACCTAGCTACTACATGAACCT
>NW_014587563.1:0-307 GCF_000485595.1 Priapulus caudatus
AGAGAGAGAGAGAAGGAAAGAGAGAATAAATGAAAGTGAAACGAGATGAAAATATAATATACAATTAATATTTTATTCATTTATTTATTTATTGATTAATACGGTTTTTTCAAGCACGAGCCGAATTAAGAAAAAAGATAAAACTACCGCAAAACCCAGCGTTCAAGTATGAAAAAACAAATATTAAAATAATAAACAAAAAGTAGAAAGAATAGAATTAAAGAACGAAAATTAAAGGGAGAGTTTACTCTAAGTTCTAGGGTTATTTTCAGTTAATTTAGGTTAAAATTACGCTACATAAAAAGTT
>NW_014587563.1:1771-2488 GCF_000485595.1 Priapulus caudatus
CACACACACACACACACACACACACACACACACACACACACACACACACACACACACACGATGTGTCTAATGGGGGATGACAGCCGACAGAAGGTTAGCACATCGGCTTAAAGCAAATGCGCTCTATAGCTGACAGGTATGTCCATGTGCAGACGCCGTCACCTGCCACGGCGTACGCGTGCGTGCGTGTGCGTGCGTGCGTGTGCGCGTGCGTGCGTGTGTGTGCGTGCGTGTGTGTGTGCGTGCGTGCATGTGCGTGTGGGTGTGTGTGTGCGTGCACGTACTTGTGGGTGTGTGTGTGCGTGCATGTGCGTGTGGGTGTGTGTGCGTGCATGCATGTGTGTGCGCGTTCGTGCGTGTGCGTGTGTGCATGCGTGTGTGTGGGGTGGGGTGGGGGGGCGTGGGTGTGTGTGGCTAGATGTGTAGGTGCGTGTCTGCTGGGGGCAGCAGTCAGAAGGTTAGCGCATCGGCTTAAAGCAAATACTCTCTATAGCTCTATAGCTCTAAATACGCTCGCATGTACGCACAAACACCATACGCCACCATCGCTGGGTTACCTACAGTACATTGTCCGTTACAGCAGCAGTAGAGCAGCAGCAGTAGCAGCAGCAGCAGCAGCATCAGCAGCCTCAGCATCAGCAGTAGCAGCAGCAGCAGCATTAGCATCAGCAGCAGCAGCAGCAGCATCAGCATCAGCAGTAGCAGCAGCAGCAGCAT
>NW_014587564.1:0-2488 GCF_000485595.1 Priapulus caudatus
GAGGCTGGGTTTGATCGTGGTCGCATTTGGAATCCGTGAAACTGCCATGAGAGATCCGCCTCGGCCCGCGTGTTGTGGGGAAACGCGGCTGTTTTACATATTTGTATTTCGCGCATTACCCGGGTGCCGGGCGCGCTCAACACCTGGTTGGATTAGATTGATGATTGGGATTTGATACAAGCAATTCTGCCAGCGGGTATCACTGGTGTGCAACGCTGACACTGTATCGAGGGGACGTGGGAGGAGAGCGATAAGTTCATTCTTTTCGCCGTTTTAATGGAGGAAAGTCAAGTTGCGGCCCTAGCCATAGCGCTTATCTAATAGGTCGCTGGCACTCAGTCCTGTCCATTACCCCATATGTCGCATGTTTTTGGCTTTCATAATATGGACGATCGGTAAACAGGCGGGCGGTTGTTGACTGGCAGCCAGGCCGTACGCGTTTTAAATTCGCATTGGTGATTCACTGCGTTAAGAGCACGACAACTAGGACAGATTGCCATCGATTCCGCAATAGCTGGCAGTTGGATTGCTACATCAGCGCCGTGGGAGGGAAACTTAAAGTCGCAGCATTCTTACGAGCCGCGGTGTCATGGGCATCGTTACGGACGGAACCATTGCCTATCCGGCGTTCACTCAAACTGGTATCAACAATATTTTAAATCAGTAGCTACTGAGGTAGAAGCACGTGAAAGTGAAAGACTCACGACCGCAGGCGATCGTTAACTACGGGATCGCGGCCAGGCGACCGAGTGAGCAGGGGGAGTGTGGGTAATAGTGAAGGAGGCGTAGGGACAAAGTCTGTTGAGAGGGTTGACGATTGTCACGCAGATGAAGGATATTATGATAGAGGAGAGGCTATTGTGTTTTATCCCCGCACCTGTTTGACAATATTGATCGTAGAATAGCAATTCACCGTTTTAAGCATAAGCACGGTTGATACTTAGTAAGCCATATTCTCAAGTCAAAATAAGTAATACAGCCGCACGTTGAGGAGTGCGAGAGTCAGAACAATAACTATAAATCTCGATTGCTATTTTTGTATGCATGATCATTGGCAAGCTTCTTTAATTAACAGGTAATCCAGATTGTTTTACATATGCCTTACTTAGCCCGAAAAATGAAGTAGACATACCATACACCAATCAATTGGTCTTATGTAATTTATGAGAATGCGACTCTAAATAGCTTATTATGCCACCTTTTTGTAATTGCTCAGTCCATTGTCGATCGACCACGCTTCCGAGCCTAAAATCAGGTACTTCTAGAGCTTTTGAGGGCTGATCCGCACTCCTGTACCCAGAAGCAAGAAAACAATGGACGACCTTTGCAAACGCCAACGCCATCTATCTGCACATAACAATTTAGCAAAAAACAGTCATATAAAAAACTGACTGGAAAACAGGGAGCCAATATTCGCTGTTTTTAGGACTAATCACAAATATGCCCATGTAGCCTACTTTTTGCAACAACGTCGTAGTAAAGAAAACCATCCTCTGCACACATCCAGAGAATTAAAAAGAACTTCATATACGGCATTAGGGGCGTCAATCACAATGAGTATTAAAATTCACTAATATCCCACGCGCAATAAACGTAACCGCCTTGATATAATGTATAGCATCCCAAGAGGCAGCGCAACACCCCTATAACCCACTTCATACATAGTAAAACAAAATTAGCTTCGCACATGACGAATCCATAAAACAAGGAGGCGAATAATGACGACTTCCAGTAAGCGTTCCTTATGTGCTAATCTTTTACCAAACCTTCGGTTCCAGCTTCAATATTTGACAAACCAATAAGGGTCGGTTGGAACAAAAGGCTATCTGTTAGAAGAAACGGATCGCTGTCATGCCTGTGTCAATTGTCCGGCGGCTCATGTTACCTGTTATTATATGAACAATAAAAAATAAAGCGCCGCTTAACTCCAATGACTCTTAGACATGCTTGTCTTGGCAAAGAAAACCAAATGTTCCTTCCGTATTAACTGACCGAAATTCAGTCAAAGGGTCTTCCGCTGAGTCATCCATTATGTGAACCCGTGCTGCGACATGAATCACAACATTCACACCATCCAATGCATCCGACCAATCAGCATGAGCTGATAAATCAGCCATTTCAAATTGATCAATTTCTCCTGGAATATATTCATTTATTTTTCGAACACCCGCTCGTACATCGTAGCCAGCAGTACTTAACGAGAAACATAATGATTGACCTATAAAGCCTGTCGCTCCGGTAATTAATATGGTCATTTTATAATCCCATCACTGCCAAAAAAAACAGTGCGCTAAGATAATAACTCATCATATAAAGATGTATATGCATTCCCCAAAGCAGCCCCTGAAAACATATTTTCATATCGATTTCGTGCGGCTAACCCCATAATCGATCTTAACTTCTCATCGTTCAGTAAAAGTCGCATTGCTTGTGCCAACTCATCTGGTGACTCTGGGGGCACAACCAAACCTGTTTCTTCATGTAAATT
>NW_014587565.1:0-340 GCF_000485595.1 Priapulus caudatus
ATAGATAGATAGATAGAGAGAGAGAGAGTAAGAGAGAGAGAGAGAGAGAGAGAGAGAGAGAGAGAGAGAGGAAGAGATGTAGAGGGAGGATGAAGAGAGTGCGATGCGGAGTGAAAGAAAATAGATCGATCAGCCCAACGCCACGTAAATTACATGGATGGCTACACACGTGTGCACTCCATCCTCCATCATCATTAAGCATCATCACGCAGACGCTGTCTCGTGCCGAACAGCATCGTGTCGAACAAACGAGAGTGAACACTCTCTCTCTCTCTCTCTCTCTCTCTCTCTCGCTCTCTCTCTTTTTCTCTCTCTCTCTCTCTCTCTCTCTCTCTCTCTC
>NW_014587565.1:2062-2488 GCF_000485595.1 Priapulus caudatus
CATTGTACATGTACCTAGGATAGTTCCTGTATCTAGCATTGTACATGTACCTAGCATTGTACCTGTCCGAGTAAGTGATCATCGTCCCGCTATGTCACTCGTGGTTCGGCTGTTGGGATCTGCGTGTAGATTGAGTCTGAATTCCAACGTAAGGTGTCTTGTAAAGTATCGCAAACAGCGTTGCTTCTAAACTCAATGCGGGTTTCCCTAGTGGTTACTTATCCCTTTAGTTTTTCTCCTCGGTGACGCATTGCAAATAACTTCTACCGTGTTCACGCATGCGCGATTCTCCTACGTTTTCTTACAAAATGGCGGATGGATAGTTGCTTAGTTGTTTGAACTAATCTATATTGCAGATAATCCTGGTAACTAACAATACACAGTGTGTTCTATGTTTAGGCATCTGACAATACACTGTGTATTGTT
>NW_014587566.1:0-470 GCF_000485595.1 Priapulus caudatus
TCATCCAGTCGACTCACTCCTAACGCTACTAACTCTAGATCCGCAGCACTGCGTTCGATCTGCTACTATACTCGCTCTCTCGTCACGCGTATTCCCCTCTCTTTTCTTTCCCTTCCCTCACCGATCACGCTCATCTCTCCATCTTTCCTCACCCTTCCATCCCCTCCCTCCGTAGTTCCTCCCTCTTTCCCCATCGCGTCGTCCGCACCGCAAGAGAGCAATAGAGGGGCGGGGTGGATTAATTATAATTATTAGTAAGTGAATGACAGAGGGCAAGAGAGAGATAGCAAGAGAAAGGGCGCGCGCGCAAGAGCAAGAGAGTGAGAAAGAAAGGAAGCACCAAAGAGAGAAGAAAAAAAGAGAAAGAAGCAGAGAGAGGGGGATGAAAAAAGGCAGCAGAAAGAGAGAGAGAGAGAGAGAGAGAGAGAGAGAGAGAGGAGGAGAGAGAGAGAGAGAGAGAGAGAGAGAGA
>NW_014587566.1:2091-2488 GCF_000485595.1 Priapulus caudatus
GAGAAAGAGAGAGAGGAAAAAGAAAAGAGAGAAGAAAAGGGGAGAGAGAGAGAGAGAAAGAGAGAGAGAGAGAGAGGGAGAGAGAGAGAGAGAGAGAGAGAGAGAGATTGAGAGAGACTGTGAGGACGAGCGAGATAAAGCAAAATAGAGAGAGAGGTAGCGAATCGATGATTTGTGAATGGGGGGGGGAACTTTCTTGATGGCGTTGGCAGCATATGTCTGCACCAGCCAGCACACACCAGCACCCAGCATATGTGTTGCACCAGCCAGCACACACCAGCACCCAGCATATGTCTGCACCAGCCAGCACACACCAGCACCCAGCATATGTCTGCACCAGCCAGCACACACCAGCATCCAGCATATGTCTGCACCAGCCAGCACACACCAGCACTCA
>NW_014587567.1:0-1202 GCF_000485595.1 Priapulus caudatus
GTTTACAATAAATATTCCACCTTGTACGCACACGTGTACATGTGTTTACAGTGAATATTCCACCTTGGACGTACACGTGTACATGTGTTTACAGTGAATATTCCACCTTGTACGTACATGTGTACATGTGTTTACAGTGAATATTCCACCTTGTACGTACATGTGTACGTGTGTTTACAGTGAATATTCCACCTTGTACGTACACGTGTACATGTGTTTACAGTGAATATTCCACCGTGTACGTACACGTGTACATGTGTTTACAGTGTATATTCCACCTTGTACGTACACGTGTACATGTATTTACAGTAAATATTCCACCTTGTACGTACACGTGCATACGTGTCAGGGTAAATATAAACATGCATATGTGTATATGTGTTTGAATTCACCTTCTCCCTATACGTGTACATGTGTTTACAGTAAATATTCCACCTTGAACGTACACGCGCATACGTGTCAGGGTAAATATAAACATGTACATGTGTATATGTGTTTGAATTCACCTTCTCCCTATACACGTGTATATGTGTTTACAGTAAATAATCCACCTTGTAAACGTACACGCGCATACGTGTCAGGGTGATATAATCAGGTACATGTGTCGCCCTCGATGTGTGTGCCATACCCTATTGATCGCCATGCTCTTTGAGCTTCCATAAAGGCCAGCAAGCGGAGATAATTTTTGAATTTTAATGTTGGATTTCAGTTGTCCAGCAAGAACTGTGGAGCGGTTTGGCAGAAGTTACGATTCCTGCACGTTTCCCTACAATATTCTGCACCGTCATATACCCGTAACGTAGGTAATTGTAGATATTATATAGTATGTAATTGTAGATATTATATAGTAGGTAATTGTAGATATTATATAGTAAGTAATTGTATATATTATATAGTAGGTCATTGTAGATTTCCTTCTTCTTACGTTTGTTATCACGCTAAAACGCATTTTAGCGGTATGTCGATATTTTATTGTTTGCTCAGTATGTCGTATATATAATTATTATGAGGTTCAAGTAGTTTATCATTCATGTGTCGCCGTGCGAGATGTATATATATATATACGCTTAGTAAGCGTTGAGTGTTTATTGTATTTCTGTGTGTGTATTCACAACGGAATGAAATTTTCAAGATGGACTTCGTATTAAATAATATAGTGTGTGTGTGTGTGTGTGTGTGTGTGTGTGTGTGTGTGTGTGTGT
>NW_014587567.1:1983-2488 GCF_000485595.1 Priapulus caudatus
CTCTCTCTCTCTCTCTCTCTCTCTCTCTCTCTCTCCCCCTCTCCTCTCCCCCTCTCCCTCTCTCTCTTTCTCTCTAGAGCTGATAATGTACGTTCTACGCACGATACGTAATGAGGCCGCAGTGGCGCTAACAGTGAAAAAGTCTTGCCTCGTTATTTACTCATCGTTCCACATAGCGACTCGGGACATTTGAAACGTAAATTTAATAAGCACTGTTCGGGGAAATGCATCGCGTATCAAGCTTAATTATTATTGCCAACGCAGCATTTTAATTACACCGACGAGCGGCGGGGGCCGAGCAATTACGTCTTTTCACGTCGAGTTATAGCTAGCATTCGGCGAAATTTTTATGTTGAGAGAGTTTTCCTGCCTGTGTGCGAAACTCGAGATGGATCGTCTGCGCTCCGTGGATGGGTTTCTCTCTCGTTCGTTCTGCGCGCAGAGAGAGACACAGAGAGAGAGAGAGAGAGAGAGAGAGAGAGAGAGAGAGAGAGAGAGAGAGAGA
>NW_014587568.1:0-616 GCF_000485595.1 Priapulus caudatus
AGCGTGTGCCTTGGAGCGCGGCGAACGTCAGTGCAGAAAGAACCGTTCCTCTGTCGCCACTATATGTGCCGTTGTTCAGGTAACGCCTTGCTATCGCCCCTATAGCATGTACGCAGCAGTAGCAGCAGTAGCAGGCTGGCATCGTCGTAGGCTGGTACGTCATCAGTAGCAGTACTGCTGGTAGCGTGATAGGTTGGGACGTCAGTGCAGGTAGCAGCAGAGTGCCGGCAGGTAACGCACGTTAACCGCAACAGCAACAGTGCTGTCGCTGCTGCTGCTGTTGCTGCTACTGCTGCTGCTGCTGCTGTCTCTAAGGTTCACTGTTACAGCCGTCACAGCAGCAACAGCAACCGCAGCAGAAAATGTGACAGCAGCAGCAGCAGCAGCAACAGCAGCAGCACAGCGGCAGCAGCAGTAGCACAGCAGTGGTAGCAGCACAGCAGTGGTAGCAACCCTAACCGTGACAGCAGCAGCAGCAGCACAGCAGTAGCAGCAGCAGCACAGCAGTGGTAGCAGCACAGCAGTGGTAGCAGCAGCAGCAGTAGCAGCAGCACAGCAGTGGTACGCAACCTAACGTGACAGCAGCAGCAATAATTGTGACAGCAGCAGCAGGGTA
>NW_014587568.1:1773-2487 GCF_000485595.1 Priapulus caudatus
GCAGCAGCAGTGGTAGACACCCTAACCGTGACAGCAGCAGCAGCAGCACAGCAGTAGCAGCAGCAGCACAGCAACAGCAGCAGCAGCAGCAGTGGTAGACACCCTAACCGTGACAGCAGCAGCAGCAGCACAGCAGTAGCAGCAGCAGCACAGCAGCAGTAGCAGCAGCAGCAGTGGTAGACACCCTAACCGTGACAGCAGCAGCAGCAGCACAGCAGTAGCAGCAGCAGCACAGCAGCAGTAGCAGCAGCAGCAGTGGTAGCCACCCTAACCGTGACAGCAGCAGCAGCAGCACAGCAGTAGCAGCAGCAGCACAGCAGTGGTAGCAGCACAGCAGTGGTAGACACCCTAACCGTGACAGCAGCAGCAATAATTGTGACAGCAGCAGCAGTGGTAGCATCTCTAACTCTAACAGGACCAGCAGCGGTGGAGAAAACAGTGCAAGAGAGAGAGAGACACACGCACACACAGATAGAGAGAGCTAGAAGGTCGGCCCTCGCCTCAACAGACAGACATTGGTGGTCGTGACCGCAATGCGGCTATCTACGGTGAGGGACACACACACACGCGCGCGCGCGCGCGGGGTGTGTGCGTACGCGCGCGAGAGAGCTATATTTGTGTTCTTGTTTGGAATGTGACGGTCACCTCAAATTATCACTGATGTGTGTGTGTGTGTGTGTGTGTGTGTGTGTGTGTGCGCGCGCTGCGTGCGTG
>NW_014587569.1:0-293 GCF_000485595.1 Priapulus caudatus
AGAGCAGTGTGGAATGCAACTCAACTGTTACAGCTTCTTTCCAAATTGGAAGCTGAACTAGAAATTGCCTGTGAAAACCGTGAAAGCTCTTATGTTATACAACCAGATGGTGACATTTTTGTATTTCTAATGAGTATTCTACCTACCGTGTGACCGTTATACAATCGTATAAATTTAATACCATTTGTGGAGATTAATATGTTTGAAGACTGATCTAATAAAACGCATAGTACGTATTACTATATATTTGTAATTTTTACATCTATCACCGGGAAGGAAAATTTGTATATGTG
>NW_014587569.1:2102-2487 GCF_000485595.1 Priapulus caudatus
CAGATGTAAGCAGAAAGTATATCTTGAACTGTCAGAGTCACATGTAATAGCAGATTGGCTCTGAGAAAATGCGAGCACACCGTACACATGTGAGCTGGAGCAGTGTGGAATCCCAACGAAAGCAACTCCACTGTTACAGCTTCTTTCCAAATTGGAAGCTGAACTAGAAATTGCCTGTGAAAGCTCTTATGTTATACAACCTGATGGTGACATTTTTATATTTCTAATGAGTATTCTACCTACCGTGTGACCGTTATACAATCGTATAAATTTAATACCATTTGTGAAGATTAATATGTTTGAAGACTGATCTAATAAAACGCATAGTACGTATTATTATATATTTGTAATTTTTACATCTATCACCGGGAAGGAAAATTTGTAT
>NW_014587570.1:0-2487 GCF_000485595.1 Priapulus caudatus
ACACACACACACACACACACACACACACACACACACACACACACACACACACACATTAACATGAATGAAGCACACTGGGAGACAGTGACGGAGAGATAGTAACAGGATGAGAAATTTATATAGAGATGACGAAGGCAGAGGAGGAGGGCCTGGAGAAGGGAGACCGAGGGAACTCACGAACTGAAAGAGACTGAATGAAGACAATGACCAAAGAGAACACCAACGAATGGGAGACCGGGCAACAGCAAAGGAGAGAAACAGCGCGAATAGAACGGAGTCCGAGAGAGAAGGAAGAAGAGAGGAATCCGTTGCAGCATCGCTCGCTAACCTTGGACGTTGTCACGATGCCTTCGACGGACCTGGCCACGTGTTTCGCTGACTCCACCAGCTGCTCCTGACACGCTGGACTGTTGATGGTAGGTGCCACCACCTACAAACAAACACAAGAACAGCTACAGGCGCCGCCATGACACTATTCACTACCGATAACGCGCCATGGTCCACTAGAAGACAGACTTCAGGTTGGGTCATGTCAGCCTTGTACATGGAAATAGTAACTGCGGACATTATATGCTGTGACAGAGACTATACGGCATACAAACTGACAAGGTTCACTCAGTATAGACAACTAATAGACTATTTCGGAAGACTACACAGTCTACTCGGTTTTCTAGTAAACAAATACACACACGGAAAACAATGCGCAAACCTTGACCAGTGCTACTAGCTCCTTCTACTACAAGCCACACACCATGTTACAGTCCCCAACACACCTTCCCTCTCATCCCACCCCCACACACCCACTTCCTACCACCCCCTCACACACACACCACTCTCACACACCACTCTCATAAGCCCCCACACCTCCCCTCTCATCCTCCCTTCTCACCATCCCACACACCTCCTCTCCCCCCATCCTCTCCCTCCCCCTCACCTTGGCGCAGGCGACCAGCTCGGACGTGGCGAGGGCACACTGCGTCGCCGAGCCGATCACGCGGTTCTGGTCGGACGAATCGTCGCAGCCTCCCGCGACGTTCTTCGCGTTGAGTACCAGCTGCGCGGTCGCGTTGGCAACGGCCTTCGCCAGCGCCAGCAGCGCATCCTGCAACGGGGGCAGCGCGTACCGTCAGAGGGCGCCACGTGACGGGGGGGGCGTTGACGACGATCGAAGTTGTGACGTGACGTGGCGTGCCGTGACGCGATGTGACGCCACGTGACACGATGTGACGCGACATGGCGTGACGCAAGGTGACGCGAGCTGGTTTGCTTTCCCGGTCGTCGGCTTTCGTTTATGACGAATTCGTTAACGATTTAATTCAACATAGCAGTATTAAAGATGAATAATTACGTGTATAATTACATATATATATATATATATATATTATATATATATATATATATATATATATATATATATATATATATATATATATACCATATACCAGCGAAAGCTGCAGTTTTATTAAAATCACGCCCTAGGAATATCTGCATAGTTTCGTAACAAAGAATGGATTCAGTGGGGCAGTATAAGAATACATCTAACATATAAAATGAATATAAATGAATACAATAATACATTATGAAAACATATAAGAATCAGGGCATAGGGATTCAGTGAGAGTGCGTGCGCAATAACCTAGAAATAACCGAACTGTTTTGTAACAGCTAAGGGATTCCGTGGGCAGTATAAGAATCAGATAGGATGTAGGGCTTCAGTGAGAGTGAGCGTGCAGCCTCTGTACCGGCGTCGTCGTGCTGCGATGCTTTGGGAGGCTGAGAGCTGCGCTTGACGTGCTGCAGCAGGTCGTTGAGAGCCTTGGTGACGGCCGTCGCTGCGGCATTCAGGTCTCCCTGAAGCTGCTCATCATCGCACACCTCCTACAGTAACGATGCAATGTATACATGTATACACATATGCACTTACACTTGTTCGCACAGCCGCACGCAAGGACGCACACACATGTATACACATATGCACTTACACTTGTTCACACGGCCGCACGCAAGGTCGCACACACATGTAGACACATATGCACGCACGTATGGATGCACCACACACGCACGTGCGCACGCACGCACGCACGCACGCACACACACACGCACACACACACATGTATACACATATGCACGCACGCATGGATGGACGCATGGACGCACGAATGAACACAGGGACGCCCACACCCACACTCTCTCTCGCTTTCTCTTGCTATACCATCTATCATAGAATGACTAAATATTTGTGTATGACTAAAAGTAAGTACATTCATAGTAAGAAATGCAACACATGTGCCCTTAAGCATACATAAGCACAAACACACCTTTGTAAGGGTGTGTTTGTGCTTACGTGTGTGTAAGGGTGAGTTTGTGCTTACGTGTGTGTAAGGGTGTGTTTGTGCTTACGTGTGTGTAAGGGTGTGTTTGTGCTTACGTGTGTGTAAGGGTGTGTTTGTGCTTACGTGTGTCCCCTTACACACACGTAAGCACAAA
>NW_014587571.1:0-1103 GCF_000485595.1 Priapulus caudatus
CCTCTCTCTCTCTCTCTCTCTCTCCTTCCCCCTCTCTCTCTCTCTCTCTCTCTCCTTTCTCTCCTCTCTCTCTCTCTCTCTATCTTTCTCGCGGGGCGTTCCACGTCCCGTCTTACGTCACCTTGTGTAACACAGAGAGAGACAGAGACAGAGAAAGAGAGGAAGAGTGTGTGTGTGTATGTACGCGTGTGTTTACATAAGCGCTCTGCGGTTTGACAGATAACGCGGTGTGACAGACAGACAGACAGATTGCCCAACGCGGCGGCGGCAGCGTGACGCATGCGCAGTGGTCACGGTCATCCTAATGACGTCACGGGTCAACGTGACTCACTTGGATTAGCTTTTTTTTCGCATCTCGCGACAAAATAGTTCCTCCGTCGCACGAGCAGCGGAAGAAACAGAGTGCTGCGGAATCATGCGACACATTTCGACACTTGTCGCGTAGCTCCCAGTTAATAAAAAGCCGGGAACGAAAAACCAATAAGTCCGGATAAACGAGGTACTAAACAGAGTAAATGGGAAAAAGAGGTGAAACCGTGAGAGCGTTGTATATTGTAGTCGCTATGGTAACGTACAGAAGTCGTCGCGAGGAAAGCGATCAGGGGCGGGGAGGCTGCGTCGGCAAATGTCGAACCAATGTTATAGTTATACGTCTGGGAGCTAGGATCCGCTGGCTTGTACATTGCTGATTCAGAAGAGGGGGAGAGAGGAGGGGGAGAGGGGGAGAGGGGGAGAGGGGGAGGGGGAGAGAGAGAACTGAGTGAGACGGTAGTAGCGCGGGACATCGTTCTATATTAGGCAACACTAATTGTCTATGCAAGGTGTTCCGCGCGGATAAATCAAAGAGAGAGAGAGGGAGGGAGAGAGAGAGATAGATTGAGATAGAGAGCGAGAGAGAAAGAGACAGATTGAGATAGAGAGCGAGAGAGAGAGAGAGAGAGACAAAGAGAGACGGAGTAAGAGAGAAGAGAGAAAGATAGATAGATAGATATGTAGAGAGTGACACAGACTGAGAGAGAGAGACACACACACAGAGAGAGAGAGAGAGAGAGAGAGAGAGAGAGACGACGACGACACGAGAGAGAGAGAGAGAGAGAAGAAGA
>NW_014587571.1:1862-2486 GCF_000485595.1 Priapulus caudatus
AGAAGGGGAGAAGGGGAGAGGGGGAGAAGGGGAGAGGGGGAGAAGGGGAGAGGGGGAGAAATATCGGCCACCTGACGCCCTCGGTAACCATCCACTGCTAGCTAGCTTCACACACACAGCAGACGATGATGATGATGACGATGATGATTAGATGCTGATAGCAGACGATGATGATGATGACGATGATGATTAGATGCTGACAGCAGACGATGATGATGATGATGATGAATCATCATCGTCATCATCATCGTCTGCTATCAGCATCTAATGATGACGATGATGATTAGATGCTGATAGCAGACGATGATGATGACGATGATGACGATGATGATTAGATGCTGATAGCAGACGATGATGATGACGATGATGATTAGATGCTGATAGCAGACGATGATGATGACGATGATGATTAGATGCTGATAGCAGACGATGATGATGATGATGATGATGATGATGATGATGATGATGATGACGATTAGATGCTGATAGCAGACGATGATGATTAGATGCTGATAGCAGACGATGATGATGACGATGATGATTAGATGCTGATAGCAGACGATGATGATGACGATGATGATTAGATGCTGATAGCAGACGATGATGATGACGATGATGATTAGA
>NW_014587572.1:0-529 GCF_000485595.1 Priapulus caudatus
AGAGAGAGAGAGAGAGAGAGAGAGAGAGAGAGAGAGAGAGAGAGAGAGAGAGAGAGAGAGAGAGAGAGCGAGCGAAAGGGAGAGATGGTGGGAGAGAAAGAGCGGGAGAGTGAGAGACAGAGACCCGATGCAGACGACTAATCATTTTAGGTCATGTACGCCGAGAATTTTTGCTCGAGTTAATTCGTGCCACTGCGAAGAATTCAAAAATGAGTTACAGGTGCGAACAGGTGTTCACGACGACCGATATGGGCCGGTGGTCGTCCTTCAGGTGGGATGATGAGTGATTGGTGTTCGCGCGACAACGACTTTACCTCGGTACCGCATGGTCTACTGAGTGTTCGACAAAAGGGTAATACCAACATCCAATAACCATCCAAGGGAAAGCGTATTAAACAAACTCTCTCTCTCCCTCTTCCTCTTCTTCTCTTTCACAAACACGTATGTGTACACACATGTGCGCACGTATACGCACACACACACACACACACACACACACACACACACACACACACACACACACACACAC
>NW_014587572.1:2135-2486 GCF_000485595.1 Priapulus caudatus
TCTCTCTCTCTCTCTCTCTCTCTCTCTCTCTCTCTCTCTCTCTTTCTCTCTATCTCTCTCTCTCCGCTTTCCCCAAATCCCCAGTTTACGTAGAAAGATATATAATTATACGTACGGCGGTGACTTCGCAGCATGGATGACCTCACCCTTAATATACGATAATCGCATCGCCTATAGAACTACATCGCTCTACACAGCTGATGCGGGAAGGTGGGGGGGGCGTGCACACACAGCAGCTTTATGTGTCTGTGTCGACACTCTGTCTGTCCTCTCCTAATTATACCTGTATCTGTGACGAACGCTGGTCGTCTACATATAGGTGGCGTTTTCCCATCTTATTGCATCTTATTA
>NW_014587573.1:0-690 GCF_000485595.1 Priapulus caudatus
ACGTACTATGTACTATGTACTACGTACTATGTACTACGTACTATGTACTACGTACTATGTACTACGTACTATGTACTACGTACTATATACTACGTACTATATAGTATGTACTATGGACCATGTACTATGTACTACGTACTACGTACTATGTACTATGTACTATGTACTACGTACTACGTACTATGTGCTATGTACTACGTACTACGTACTATGTACTATGTACTACGTACCATGTACTATGTTCTACGTACTACGTACTACGTATTACGTACTACCCACTATGAACTATGTACTATGTACTCTGTACTATGTGCTATGTACTCTGTACTATGTACTACGTACTACGTACTATGTACTATGCACTACGTACTATGTACTATGTGCTATGTACTATGCACTACGTACTACGTACTACGTACTACGTATTACGTACTACGCACTATGAATTATGTACTATGTACCCTGTACTATGTACTATGTACTATGTACCTGTACTATGTAGTACGTACTGTGTACTACGTACTATGTACTACGTACTACGTACTACGTACTATGTACTATGTACTATGTAGTATGTACTGCGTACTACGTATTACGTACTACGTACTATGTACTATGTACTATGTACCATGTACTATGTACTATGTACTACGTACTATGTGCTATGTACTCTGTACTATGTACTACGTA
>NW_014587573.1:1740-2486 GCF_000485595.1 Priapulus caudatus
GCACTATGCACTATGTACTACGTAACACTACGTACTATGTACTACGTACTATGTAGTATGAATTACGTACTATGTACTATGCACTATGCACTATGCACTACGCACTATGTACTACGTACTATGTACTACGTACTACGTACTATTTAATATGTGCTATGTACTATGTGCTACGTACTACCTACAATGTACGACGTACTACGTACGACGTAGTACGTACTATGTACTACGTACTATGTACTATGCACTATGTACTATGTACTACGTACTATGTACTACGTACTATGTACTACGTACTATGTACTACGTACTATGTACTACGTACTATGTACTACGTACTATGTACTACGTACTATGTACTACGTACTATGTACTACGTACTATGTACTACGTACTATATTGTATGTACTACGTACTATATTGTATGTACTATGTACTATGTACTATATACAACGTACTATGTACTACGTATTACGTACTACGTACTATGTACTATGTACTACGTACTATGTACTACGTACTATGTAGTATGAACTACGTACTATGTACTATGCACTATGCACTATGCACTACGTACTATGTACTATGTAGTATGTAAGGCCTACTACGTATTATGTACTACGTACTATGTACTATGTACTATGTACTATGTACTACGTACTATGTATTACGTACTACGTACTATGTACTATGTACTACGTACTATGTACTACGTACTATGTACTACGTACTATGTACTACGTACTATG
>NW_014587574.1:0-336 GCF_000485595.1 Priapulus caudatus
GTTCAGGTACAGCCTTCCGTCGGCTTACGAATTCAAGTCTCTCTCCACAACGACACAAGAACATTTTTTCGCTCCCGCCCTCCGAGATTCGAATGCGGAATCTCACCGTTAGCCTGGGCGTGCCAGCGCTCCCGTATTATCAACGATTCCCCGCTTATAGAAAAAGAGAGAGAGCGCGCGAGCGAGAGAAAGAGAGAGAGGAAAGGGTGAGAACCAGAGAGGTAGACAGAGAGAGCGTGTGTGAGATAGAGAGATAAGGAGGGAGAGAGAGGGCGGGAGAGTGAAAGGGAGAGAGAGGAGATGCTGAGAACCAGTGAGGTAGATAGAGAGAGAGAG
>NW_014587574.1:2007-2486 GCF_000485595.1 Priapulus caudatus
AGACTAATGTTAAGACTAATGTTAAGACTAATTTTGTTTCTGACAACGAGCTTCTGGCTACAAGGAAACTGGAACACAGACCAGTATTACATGCAGCGGAAGAGCAGATCGGCCAATGATTGAGAAATCAGAGCAAAAGATGATTGACTAATAAATCCAACTGGAGCAAATATCCGCCAGGGGGAGAAAATCAAATAACGGCGATAAGAAAATCAGATAATCAGCTAAAGAACAAAACCCTCAACCATCCGGTCACCTACTGTTGGGCGCGCTAGCAGCCGCTCCGCCCGGCAATCCCTCGATCTCATATTCTCTCTCAATAGCTTGCATATTGCACGCATAGATGACGCATAGTCATTGCGTCACTGCGCGCAGTAACCTTCAGAATGACGGAGGAATACAATGCGTGTGTGTGTGTGTGTGTGTGTGTGTGTGTGTGTGTGTGTGTGTGTGTGTGTGTGTGTGTGTGTGTGTGTGTG
>NW_014587575.1:0-2485 GCF_000485595.1 Priapulus caudatus
CTAGTTGCAATCTTTCGCTCATGAGTGACCTCGCAAATAGTGATGGTTAAGCATCAATGCCTCGGCGGCCAAACCACGCACCCGTGAACAATCGGCTAGGCACAAAGGTAAAAGCATGCATTAACCGGCTAAACGGAAAATAAATCAGTAGCAACTCGACACTAAACCGATGTAACAATCTTAATTCATTAAAACCTTCGAGCAATGCCAGACAACCGGTTAGCATTACTATGAAAGTTAAAATCGCTGAGATATGGTCATCGAGATTAGAAATAAGTCGTGAGACCACGTTAGTTAAGCGGTGTAACCAGAGTATGATCAAACCCCAAAAGGCAAACTCCGCAGAGATAATAAATGTGCCACCCAATGCGCACGGAAGCAGCGCAAAACCCAGTAGATGCTACTTCGAAACAAGCGCACATGTGGCGCGGCAAAAAAACAATGAAACAAATAAGCCCAGATGGACATTAAAACCAGCCCCTATGGATACGAATTCGCGGCGTTAAATGGGATCAGGCATGGAAACGAGCTAAATAAGTGTTTAAGCGCATGAGGTGCGGCCGAATCGCGCGCAACTGAATTGATCAATTTACTTGCCAAGTACAATACCACCGAGGTTGAAAATAACACGCTTAACAAAAACAGCAAGTGCGAAACCACAAAGCACCATGCGAAAATTCTGCCATCACTTACCTTTCCTCAACACCTGGTAGATTTTTTTCGGCTATCCCCTGTATTCGCTGGTACTCTTCAGCGAAATGACCAGATCTTTATCATGGCCCATTCCTGCGCCAGCGGGTCATGGTGAGACTCGGCCAGCTTGATCATGGACATAGCCAGTCCTGGCATAGCCTTCGGGTGCCGCTCAGTGGCCGACTGAGCCGCAGTTACATTGTGCCGAACGAAACCGCATGCAGGATAACCCGTGATTACTGCACTACGTGGGAACCAGCTCCATAATGATACGACCCTGACCAAATAATTCGGTAAAACCCAGAATAACGACCACTTAACCGAAGATTGCCAGACCCGAGCAGAATCACTAACCAGCTACCGAGGATTTCGGCGCCAGTAAAAAAACACCTGAGACATGGGTCCTTACCAAGATAATTCCACCACCTTTCCAACAACCAGTTAGGTCGCCTTTTTCATAATATTCCTTTTTGACAAACTGAATCACACGATCATCATCCAATGAGGCAAAGAAATAGGCCCAAAATAAATTAGCCCTTCTATTAACTCGAGAGGCTAACAGTGAGAAAAATTCATGTGTCCGAACAATGGGATAAGAAGGCTACCCAGCACAGCACAACCCGGTGACGCGCAAGACAACAAAATATGATTGCCAGCGTCAGCTTGCCAATATTCGTTCGTAATCCTAACACGATGCACCATTGCGGCCTGATACCCAACCTTCAACTCCATCTTGCCTCGCTAGCAACATAAAAGAGCAGTAATTACATAGCACGCCCAAGCCAGTATCGACGGAAGCAAAGTTAACATGAATATATCGACCCGAAATCGCGTCCATCTATCAGCCTGAGGATTAATCAAAACATTGCTATCAACAGGACTTAACCTTGACTGACACCCGAGATGGCAATTATTCTTTGTGGCGCACTTTCGCGCCAAGTGCATGACCAGCGGTCTTGGTCATGCACCCTGGGGGCACTTTCTTCCGCAGCATAACTCTGCGACGTAGTGCCTGAGAAAATACAGCGCCTAATACTGGACAAAAATCTCAAGACAATAAACCTCTAGACTGACTGTTAGAATGCTTTCGACCATTGGCGATAGCCTCAATTTATATCTTCTCTTACGCCGCGGCTGATCGATACATCCCTGTACATTCAGCCGACATTCACAACTTTGTTGAACCTTGAAACTATCAGGAACCCAACTGGTTTTATTGAAGTTCACACCCCAGTCGAGTGCGCTAGCACCCAATTGATGACACGTTTGCGGTATATTCGAAAGCACATTGCGATCGCCTGCCAACAAAGCTTTGGTCGAACACATTTCTGCACAAAGTCGGTAACTTGCCTTCGGAAAGACGGTTACGACCAATACTTTTTATACTCATCCGAGCTGTGATCCTGCTCTGGCCACCCGCACAGAAAGTGCACTTATCCATTTGCACGCGACGAGAAGGCGACATTTTCAGGAAACTGCGGCGCGCCAAAAGGGCAGGCATAAAAGCAGTAACCACAACCTATACAAATATCCTTGTCATGCAGTACTACGCCATCATCGGTCGTGTAAAAGCAATCGACAGGACAGACCGCGGCACATGGCGCGTCCGAACAATGCATACAGGCCACGGATAAAGAACGCTCACCTCTTTCGCCGTCTTTTATCGTCACCACACGACGACGGTTAACACCCCAGGGAATATCATGTTCGTTCTTACAGGCGGTAACGCAAGCATTGCATTCAATACAGCGTTCCGCATCGCAATAGAATTTCATTCTAGCCATTTTAGTGT
>NW_014587576.1:0-312 GCF_000485595.1 Priapulus caudatus
GAGAGAGAGAGAGAGAGAGAGAGAGAGAGAGCGAGAGAGCGAGGTGTGCCGCCTTACGTCGTTATTTGTAAACAGTTGCTGAGCCAGCCCTGCGACCCAAGCAGCCATGTCGGCGCTACGGCCTTTCATGTTCAGCCTCGTTCACTCGCTCTGCCGCAGTTTTTGCATCTTTTTTGTCTCCTTTCGCCCTGTTTTAACATCATCATCAGCTTATGTAAGCGCTTTCAGGTGTTTGTCTGATCTCTCTCGCGCGCGCGCTCTCTCTCCCTCTCTCTCTCTCTCTCTCTCTCTCTCTCCTCTCTCTCCTCTCTC
>NW_014587576.1:1895-2484 GCF_000485595.1 Priapulus caudatus
CAAGTCCGGGGACGGGAGTTCAGGGGAGACGATGGGAAAGCGTGATAGGAGAAGGTAACGGGGGAAGGGGGGGTGACGAAAGAGTCGACGGTGTCACGTGTTATGAGTGACGTAAGCAGCGCGCGCTGTGACGTCACCCGGCAGCGGTGTACGTCAGCGATGGTGTGTATACGTTACGGGCAAGCAGCGGGCCACCGTCTCCGTTAGCTACTGTTAAGAGTAATTAAGATATCTATCGTCACGAGGTGGCTGCGTGCGTGCGTGAATGCGTGAGTGCGCATGTGTGCGTGCGTGCGCGTGTGTGTGTGTGTGTGTGTGTGTGTGTGTGTGTGTGTGTGTGTGAGTGCGAATGTGCGTGCGTGCGTGCATGTATGTGTGTGTGTGCGCGCGCGCGTGCGCGCGTGTTCGTGTGTGTGTACGTGTGTATTCGTGTGTATTCGTGTGTACGTGTGTACGTGTGTACGTGTGTACGTGTGTACGTGTGTACGTGTGTACGCGTGTACGTGTGTACGTGTATATGTGTACGTGTATACGTGTATACTCTCTCTCTCTCTCTCTCTCTCTCTCTCTCTCTCTCTCTCTCTCTCTC
>NW_014587577.1:0-238 GCF_000485595.1 Priapulus caudatus
TAATTATCGTACGCACACACACACACACGTACGCACACACACGCGCGCACGCACACACACACACACACGCACCGCCCCCCACCCACTCGTACGATAGAACCGTGAATACGTGAATACGTAGCTATGCATGTAACGCCTATAACCACAATGCACACAATCATCACGCAATTACTCAATGTAATGTGTGCGTGTGTGTGTGTGTGTGTGTGTGTGTGTGTGTGTGTGTGTGTGTGTGTGT
>NW_014587577.1:2066-2484 GCF_000485595.1 Priapulus caudatus
GAGAGGGAGAGGGAGAGGGAGAGGGAGAGGGAGAGGGAGAGGGAGAGGAAGCGAGAGTGAGTAGTAGAGAAATGAAACCATCCTCCACGCCTCTAAGTCACGCGAATTCCTCTCATTATTTAAGCTCCTTCGTTTCGTTCACTATTTCACAGCATAATCTTTATGACTAATTAAAATATTGATTATTCGTGCTGGCCGTGCAGCCGGTGTTTGATCACGGTGCGTGTGTGTGTACACAGAATACCGACACACGATAAATCACACAGCTACCGTCACACTCCTACCTACACACATGTGTTTGTACATGTGTACATACAATATATACATATAGACCTATATAATATATACATATAGGCCTATATAATATATATATATATATATACACACATGGACACACACACGTATCTACACACATGTA
>NW_014587578.1:0-2484 GCF_000485595.1 Priapulus caudatus
ACACACACACACACACACACACACACACACACACACACAGCACACACGTACAACTCATCTTCACACACGCGCACGCACACGCACGCATGCGCCGCGTGTACACATGTATGGAAGCAGGAACCCGTTATAAACGCAACCACCCGACACGTGACGGCCGTTTATGACGGGTTCCTGCTTCCATATATGACGGGTTCCTGCTTTCATACACATGCACCCGCAGCGTATTCACTAGCGCTATCTGAATGACTGTTAGACACAGGTTCTTGTCCGTACTGAATATCACACACTTATTCAAATGGGAAGTAAATATATTGCATAACACCAAGTTATTATCTACTCTTGATAACACACGATCTGTTATTGGTATGTGCAACGTAGCTACCTCTGCTAAATGCTTCCTATTCAGTGTATTCCGTGATGATTTTGCCTAATATATAAGGCGAAGCTAGCCGGTATACTATTCATATAACTGGATAATCGTAGACAGTCATTGTAGAAATTTGTTGCGTAATACTATGTACTCACGTTCTAGCGCTCTTGCAGTGGCCGACCGTCCGCCATCGTCTACTGTTCTGCACACACCACGCTTCACTGATTACGCGCATTGCTGTAGCGACTCTAGTCAGACAGGTAACCTCCATTCCGCGCTCCATCGCTCTCACGTGATGCCAGAAATATAACTCACGCGAGAGTTATCACTTTTTCTTAAACTCTGTTGACGCAGAACATTACTACGTAAGATGACCCTAATCAGAGTATATGCCACGCTTGAATGGTTATTCTTATTCCTTATACTCTCGTATGGACACATGAATGTCTGAAAGTTAATCTAGATGCACATGATATTGCGACGCTGGAGTTATTCCTTCTTTGCCCTTAAACTCTGTGACAATGAATTCGACGTTGACTTTGCGGGGGCACATATATATGCCACGCGGCGCGAGTTAGTCCTGTTTCCTCTAAACTGCGTTTTTACACCGATTACGGTGACGTCCAGGATGCCAAGCAATTATATGCCACGGCGGGAGGAGTTATTCTGTTCTTTAAGACTCTGTTGACCCGAATTCTAACGTCGATCCAACAATATATAACTCACGGCGGATTACTTCCCTTTTCCATTAATCTCTGTTGACACGAATGTCGACTTGTGGCATGCCAACAATATATTGTACACCGCTTTGAGATGTATGAGTTGTATTCCCTTTTCTCTTATATTCTGTGTGACGACACTGGCATTCTACGTGGCATGTACCAACAATATAGCCGCGAGAGTTATTCCTTTTCCTTAAACTCTGTTCACGAATTCGACAGGGGTGTGGGCTTCCCGATGCCAACATATATGCACGCGGAGAGTCTAATTTCTTTTCTTTAACTCTGCTGGGATACGAATTCGACTGCAAACGTGAATTGACACAAATTTATATGCCACCTCGGATAATTTAAACTTTATCTCCTTTCTTCTACTTAAACTCTTGTTCACATACTACGTTAAGCTCGCCAACAATATATGCACAGGCGATGGAGATTATTCCCTCTTTCTGACACTTCTACGTCTGAACACGAAGTCGACGCACATCCCCCCTCTAGATGCCACAAAATGCCACGCAGAGAGTATCTCCTATTTTCCTTAAAACTCTTTTTCGGAATTCGACGTGATTAAATGTCGCTGCAATTCCAAAAAAATATAACATGACTGAGAGTTATTCCTTTTTTTATAAATTCTGTTGTACTACGAATTCTACGTAAACACGCCGGCAGTGCCACATTATAGAACCTCCGTAGAGAGTTATTCTTTTCTTAAAAACCGTTGCTGTAATTGACACCACATTCGACGTAATGATGCCAATCAATATATAGCACGCTTGCGGAGAGTTTAATTCCTTTTCTCCTTAGAACTCGTGTCATGACACGATTCTACGGTGATTGCCAAAGCAACATATCGCCAGCGCGAGCGCTCATGGTCCTTGGTCTTAACTCTACGTTGACACTGTATTCGAGCAATTTGGTGCCTTCCTACTGAAGTATATGCCCGCTGGAGAGTCTAAACCTCTCTGTATCTTCCCTTTAACAACTTACTGGTGTGTGACAGCACGATTTCTATCGTCGAATGCCACACAGTATATGAAAATCACCGCGAGAGAGTTATTCCTTTTCCTTAAACTCTGTTGACACGAATTCTACGTGATGCCAACAATATATGCCACGCGAGAGTTATTCCTTTTCCCTAAACTCTGTTGACACCAATTCTACGTGATGCCAACAATATATGCCACGTGAGAGTTATTCCTTTTCCTTAAACTCTGTTGACACGAATTCGACGTGATGCCAACAATATATGCCACGCGAGAGTTATTCCTTTTACTTAAACACTGTTAACACGAATTCTACGTGATGCCAACAATATATGCCACGTGAGAGTTATTCCTTTTCCTTAAACTCTGTTGACACGAATTCGACGTGATGCCAACAATATATGCCACGCGA
>NW_014587579.1:0-2484 GCF_000485595.1 Priapulus caudatus
CTCCTCTTTCGCGCTCAATCAATCTCTCCTCTCTCTCTCCCTTGCTACTTTAGCTGCGCTCACACGACACACACACCACACCACACACACACACACACACGACAGCACACACACACACACACACACAACCACATAGAAGTCACCACACACATAGCCACCACGACACACACACACGGCAATACACACACCACCACAGGTTCCACACATGCGACACACACACACACACACAACACACACACACACACACGACACAACACACATAGAGTCACACACGAACACACCAACACACGACACCAACAGCACACTACACACACACACACACAAGGCACCACACACACACACACAACACACACACACACACACATATGATGTCAACACACACCACAGCACACCCCACGCACACCACACACAACACAAGCACCACAGACACACACACAACACACACACACCACACACCACACACCACACACACACACACAACACGGCACGTCTTTGCCTCGTCTACCTACCCTTCTGTCGTCTTATTATACTAAATCGGCTCAAGGTCGTTGTCGTGAACAGTACTAACAGAAGATGTACCCGAGGTACATATTGTATAGCACAAAAGTGTACCAGACTTGGTACTACAGAAATGTTACCCTACCCTCACACTAAAAACCCAATCCCTAACCCTAACCCTAACGCCTAACTCTAACCCATAACGCCTAACCGCTAAGCCCTGAAACATACCCTCATAAAAAATATAAACATAATAACTAAACAAACCTGAAACACTAGCCTCGGTACATATCTGTTAGTACCTGTTACACAACGTACCCTTCGTGCATTTACTTTGCCTATGCAGATTCTTTTCTAACTTGCCCCTCCCCTCTCTTCTCCCTCACACGACGCACTGCGCGCGCACAACTACATGCACAAGCGAGCGCCCGCCGCACGCATACACCACAGCACCACGTACACACATCACGGTTCCTTTCATCTCCTCTCCATGTCTGTCAGCCGTATGTTGCCTTTGTGTTAATAACATGTTTCGTCGCGATCTGTGACGGTGACCGAAGTCATAATGGACCATGTAGCTCTCTGTGACACACATGCTGTCGTGACACGACACGTGCCCTAAGATTATGGCCGACAAACCCACACAACACACGGCCACACGCACGCACGCACGCAAGCCACGCAACGCACGCACGCCAGCACTAACGGTACACGAACACACACGACACACACACACCACACAACACAGCACACACACAGACACACGCAGCACACACACACACACACACAACAACGCGCGCCGCAGCACTAGACGTACACGAAACACCGCACCGCACCGCACGCACGCACCGCACGCACAAGCACGCGCGACAAACGTCACGAACACACACACACATCGCATCACACAGCGCGCACGCGTACACAACACATCCACGACCGGGGGCGCGGCTCTAGTGAAGCGTGGCTGACACGCACACACACACACGCACACCGGGCACGCAACACAGACGCGTACGATATGGGCGACCCGACGGGGCGGCGCCGACGCGCTGAGCAAGAAACACACTTGTCCCGCATTAGTATGTAGCGTGTGCTGATGCAAGCCGCTAACGAGTCATTTACACAATATGGACGCGCAATCTGCCAGCCTCTGCTCTCCTCTCTCTTCTCTCTCGCCTGACTCACTGTGTCTCCGGCATACGTAAGCAGTTCTGTTTTCTCCTTCAGGATTGCTCTATCGCAATAAAGAGCAGATTTAATCTGATTATCCCCCTCTGTAATCTCTCTGTCTCTTTCTCTCTCTCTCGTCTCTCTCATCTCTCTCTCCCCCTCTCGTCTCTCTTCTCTCTCTCTCTCTCCTCACACTCGTCTCTCCGTCTCTACTCATCTCTCTCTGCTTCTTCTCTCTTTCTCTCAGCTCTCGCTCATCTCTCTCATCTCTCTTCTGCCTTCTCCTTTCTCTCGCTCGCCCTCTCTCTCGTTTCTCTCGCGACTCTCTCTCTGCCTCCACCTCCCTCCCTCTCTCTCTCTCTCTTCGCTCTCTCTCTCTCTCATCTACTCTCTCATCCTCGACGACTCTCAAAACAGGGCAAGGCAGCACGTGTAGATTATTTACACGAATTTACGGACCCAAAAAAATTTCATCGACCTTCGAAACATTTATGACGACAACTTCCTTGACAGCTGTAAGGTTGTTTTTATGAAGCAAAAGTCCGTTAATGAGGTGGAGGCTAGCTCATCCTTCCGCTCTACTGTACACAGACACACACACATGCTTGCGCGCGCGCACACACACACAAACGCGCGCACGCAAGCACGCACGCACGCACACACAAACGCGCGCGCGCACGCACACACACATGCTCGCGCGCACACACCCGCACACGTACGTGCGCGCAGACACACACACGCGCGCAGACACACACACACACACACACACACACACACACACACACAACGCGCGCGCACACACACACACACACACAC
>NW_014587580.1:0-2482 GCF_000485595.1 Priapulus caudatus
AGACGAAGAACTGGGCGTGTATATCGGAGGAGTGGGTTGATCGCGAGGGCGGAGAGGTTAGAGGAGGAGGCGGTCTAGAAAGAGACCTCATAGGAGTGAGCAGAAGGGTAGAGAGAACGGACGAGAGGGAGGGGACGAGGAGATGAGAGAAAAAGAGTGGTAGACTGAGGAAGACGAGAGAAGAGAAAAAGAGAAAAGAGACGATGGAGAGAGAAAGGCAAGACCGGGAGAATCGAGAGAGAGGAGGGGTTAAAGACGGGCACGCCACCTCGGTGGAGGGGGGCAAGAGGGGACCGCGATGTTCGAGGGGGAGTCCACGCAATTGAACAGGATAGACGGTGATTCGGAGGAGCGGAGGAGGACGAGGATGGGAGAGAGAGAGAGAGATGGAGGAGTTGGAGAAGAGGTAGGAGGTGAGAGAGAGCGAGAGAGATGAGCGGAGGAAGAGACTTGAGAGAGAGGAGATAGGAGGTGAGAGGGAGAGGGAGGAGAGTAGAGAGGAGAGGAGGGAGAGTGAGAGAGTGGTGGGGAAGTTAGACGGATGGGGAGAGAGAGGAGAGGAGAGGTTAGGCACGGAAGGATGAGAAAATGATCGGGGAGAATACGAAAAGATGAATGTCGATACAAAAAATAGTAGGAGCCCAATAACCAGGTCACGGTTGCGATAAGGAGGTGACGTGAGTCGTCGGGGGGATTCTAGTATAGGATGGCAGAGGAGAGGGCGGAGGCGAGGGATGGAGAGAGAGGAGAAGGAGCAGGAGAGGAGGATGAGGGAGGAAGCGAGAGAGATGGGGAAGATCGAGAGAGAGGAGAGAGAGGAAGCGGAGAGGACGTAGAGGAAGAGAGCGAGAGCAAACACGAGAAGGACTTTGAGGGGAGAGCACGCGAGTGAGGTGAGAGTGCCTGCATACCTCGTATATATAGGTTCGGTTCAGTTGTATAATTATCCAAGCTATTTATGGCTCGCCAGTCAGCGCTAACATTTCTCACTTGCACGTAACATTGCCGTACACTATATATATAGTATAGTAATATAGTATGATATAGTAGTAGTGATATATACTAGGTATAGTATATATATAGTTGTATTGTAATGTATGAGTGAATAAGGGGCAATTCACAGAGCAATGGAGAGAATCTTTAGTGGACTGCCTGAGCGTTGGGGACATATAATTGTAGTAAATGATGTGATAGCTGAGTAGGCTTGATATTCAATAAACGGACGTAACAGACATAGAGTAATCACGAGGGTATGAGCGACTCTCACCTCACGGTGCGCTTTGCTTGCCCACCCTCCCCACTCTCTCTCGCTCTCGTCAGGTCTCTCGTCGTCTCTCGCCCTTGCCCATGTCTTGTGCATCGTACTAGGTTTAAAATAGGTAGACGAAAGCGCAACTTTGGTGTTTTTCCTGTGTGCTTATTTTTTTTGCTGTCAACTTTTGTCGACTTCTGTCGACCCTCTCAATAGCAGCTTTTGTTAAATAAATAAATAAATAAATAAACAAATATAGTAGTCAATATATATATAGTATATGTATATGAACTATATAAAGGCTAATCCTGCCTACGGAAGCCGAAATTGGAGAAAGCCTCTTTTATTTTAGCAGCTAACGTGAAACCATTTTAGCGAATAGGGATAGATAGCATAGATTAGATAGGAATAGATTAAGATAGATAGATAGGATAGATAGGAGTAGAGTAGAATAGATAGGGCATAGATAGAGTGAGATAGAGTAGAGATAGATAGATAGATAGGATGATAGACAAACAGATAGGTAGATTAGCCATAGGATAGAGTATGATAGATAGACTAGAGTCAGTATAGCATAGATAAATAGATAGATAGATAGATAGATAGATAGGAGTAGGGAGAGAGGAGAGAGAGATAGATAGATAGATAGCATAGGAGTAGACAACAGGATAGTATAGCATAGATCATTAGGATAGATAGCATAGATAGATAGCATAGATAGAGGTAGATAGAGTAGATGATAGATAGAGGTAGAGTAGATGAGATTAGGTGCATACTGTTAAGATAGGACATAGATACATAGATAGGGAGTAGATAGATAGCATAGATAGCATAGACAGGACAGATAGATAGATAGCATAGATGATAGATAGATAGATAGATACGAGTAGATAAGATAGATGAGATAGATAGAGTAGGATAGGATAGATAGATAGATAGATAGATAGATAGATAGATAGCGATAGGATAGGATAGGATAGATTAGATAGATAGATAGATAGAATTTAGCGAAGCAAAGCTAGAGAGCTAGAGAGAGAAAAAGAGAGAAATGAAGCGAGACAGACAGAACGAGATATATATATATATATATATATATATAGAAAGAGAAAGACAAAGAAAGACAGAGGGGGAGCGAGGGATAGAGAGAACACACATTAGAATAGCGGACGTGGATGCGTGCACAGCACACCCGTATGGCACTCGCTCCCCTCAATGCGTCGAAGCCGCGAC
>NW_014587581.1:0-715 GCF_000485595.1 Priapulus caudatus
AGCGTGCAAGACCTGCCAGCATGGCTGGGGGTAGCTCTACTACTATAGCCCTTCGCTCCGCCGCAGGAACACTCTAACCCTGCGGCACACACGCGACCACATACAAACGGACGCACACACACCCTCGCTGACGTTCACGCACACATACGTACGCACGTACGCGCACATGCACGCACGCCTGTTATTGTAGACGGAGAGGGGACCTGACTGTAGGTAGGGACGGGGGCAGGTGTGACATGTCACTTCAGCGACAGGCATGCGCAGGTGTGCGCGAGTAGATTGAAGTACAACGTTGACGTATTAGGCGCTAATCTAATGCGCAGCCTATACGACATTTTTTTTTGTCTCGCTTGTATTGCGGACACATTTCCAATTACCTTTAGCTATCACTTGTAACAATGCAAGCATGCTAAACATTGGCCACTTACTTGTATGCACATTGACAATAGGTGTATAAAACATTATCCTATTATTTGAAAGGGGGAAAATGCCATGCAGCGTTACATCGCATCTGCTGATTTCTCAATGTGGGTGTAGTGTAGCCAGCTGCTAACTACATATTGTCAAGAGCGTATTAAGTATGCATATACTTAAAGTGATTACGTCACCGTAAATAGTAAAAATAAAAATATTTCTACTTTTTCACAAATTATAAGTAATTCTGTTCACTTTTATGGTTAAATTGCTGCATTATATTCCTATATTTTACTATATT
>NW_014587581.1:1986-2482 GCF_000485595.1 Priapulus caudatus
CAATGTACGAGCTAATGTACGAGTCATGTACGCGTAATGTACGAGTAATGTACGAGTAATGTACGAGTAATGTACGAGTAATGTACGAGTCATGTACGAGTCATGTACGAGTCATGTACGAGTAATGTACGCGTAATGTACGAGTAATGTACGAGTCATGTACGAGTCATGTACGAGTCATGTACGAGTCATGTACGAGTAATGTACGAGTAATGTACGAGTAGTGTACGAGTCATGTACGAGTAATGTACGAGTCATGTACGAGTAATGTACGAGTCATGTACGAGTAATGTACGAGTAATGTAAATGTACGAGACTGTGTATGCAACACTGACCCATACATGTCAACTACACCCCTGGCTCATATAAGTTTTATTACATAGAGGCTCTGGCGTACCCACCCGCGCGCAGACGCATACCCCCCCCCCCCCGATGGAGGTCCTCCCTCAGCAGCTATAAAGTCTCTTCCAGAATAGATGCAGAAAATTGCAATTTT
>NW_014587582.1:0-598 GCF_000485595.1 Priapulus caudatus
GACCATCGTCACTGTCATCATCACTACTGTCACCGCGACCATCGTCACTGTCATCATCACTACTGTCACCGCGATCACCGTTACTGTCGTCATCACTACTGTCACTGCGATCACAGTCACTGTCGTCATTACTTCTGTCACCGCCATCATCGTCACTGTCGTCATCACTACTGTCACCGCGATCACAGTCACTGTCGTCATCACTACTGTCACCGCCATCACAGTCACTGTCGTCATCACTACTGTCACCGCGATCACCGTCACTGTCGTCATCACTACTGTCCCTGCGACCATCGTCACTGTCGTCATCACTACTGTCACCGCGACCATCGTCACTGTCGTCATCACTACTGTCACCGTGACCATCGTCATCATTACTGTTACCGCGACCATCGTCACTGTCGTACTGTCACCGCGATCATCGTCACTGTCGTCATCACTACTGTCACCGCCATCATCGTCACTGTCGTCATCACTACTGTCACCGCGATCATCGTCACTGTCGTCATCACTACTGTCACCGCGACCATCGTCACTGTCGTCATCACTACTGTCACCGTGACCATCGTCATCATTAATGTTACTGCGACCGTCGTCA
>NW_014587582.1:1715-2482 GCF_000485595.1 Priapulus caudatus
TATAGTGGTGTTAGGGAGGGTACTATCGTGTGTATAGTGGTGTGAGAGAGGGTACTATCATGTGTATAGTAGTGGGAGGGAGGGTACTATCGGGTGTATAGTGGTGGGAGGGAGGGTAGTGTCTTGTGTCACTACCGTATAGCTTTCAACACATCCACCGTCAACCAGTGAATAATCGTTACTTTCTATATATAATTTGCTAATAGTTGCTCGCTTTTATAATATGGTTATAGTTAGGTTCAGGGTTAGCTTGCGGTTGTGTTAGGATAGAGTTAGGCTAGGTTAGGGTTAGGTTAGAGTTAGGCTAGGTTAGGGTTAGGTTAGAGTTCGGCTAGGTTAGGGTTAGGTTAGAGTTATGTTACGATTAACTTATAGCTTTAGAGTTAGATTATGTTATGGTTAGGGATAGTTTAGGTTAGGTTAAGTTAGGTTTAGGGTTAGTTTATGTTACGGTCAGGGTTAGATTAGAGTTAGGTGACGATTGAGTCGCATACGTTGCACTTGGGACGATGTCCTCCGATGACGGTATTTATCTCTGGCTCGATCACTAACAAGGCAAATGGCGGCGGTTTTAACGGAAACGTGTTGACATATGCTCGACAAAATTATCGTTTGTTCTGTTCGAGCGCACAGCGGCTGCAAAATATAGTTACTAAACGAGTTCGTTGCAGATTCACGTGGGCGTACGATTGCGTACACCCCGTGACAACTCACGCGGTACATTGTAATTAATTATATATATATATATAATATATATATATATATAT
>NW_014587583.1:0-340 GCF_000485595.1 Priapulus caudatus
TGTGGCGGTCCGACCAGACGCGTGCAACATTGCTGATGGCTTCTTGTCTGAAACTCGGCACGTTACGAACTGCCGCATATTACCGCGTTATAAATAAATGTGTTGACTAGAAACGCATGAATATTAACATCTAACAAACTGTCGCTAGCTGCATAGCTGCCGTTGTGTCGTGAGAGGTAAAACCACACGCGCGCTTTTCAAGTCCGTGTTTGCTTAAAGAAAATATCACGAGAAAACCGCCTCTCTCTCCACGGGTTTAAATGGCGGCGGAGTTAGAGAGAGGGTGAGAGAAGGGGGGGGGCGAAAGAATAAAAAAAGAGAGAGAGATAGAGAGATAGAG
>NW_014587583.1:1958-2481 GCF_000485595.1 Priapulus caudatus
GTGTGTGTGTGTGTGTGTGTGTGTGCGTGCGTGCGTGCGTGCGTGCGTGCGTGCGTGCGTGCGTGCGTGCGTGCGTGCGTGCGTGCGTGCGTGCGTGCGTGCGTGCGTGCGTGCGTGCGTGCGTGTGTGTGTGCGTGCGTTGTGTGTGTGTGTGTGTGCGTGCGGGTGCGTGTGTATGTCTGTGTGTGTGTGTCACTGTGTGTCTCTCTGTACGTGCGTGTGCGCGTGTGCGCGTATGTATGTGCGTGCGTGCGGGCGTGTGTGATAGCATCGCGCAATATTCGCAAAACACACGGCAAGAACTCCGCCGTTTGGCAATTTTCCCGTTACACCGTACCGACACTACAATCAGCGGCAGAGAAGGTTTCAATTTCACAACTTACTTTGGAAAATGTGAAAGATTTCCAGTAATGAGTCATCTAAACGAAAAACAACTAAATTCGGATGAAGTGAGTAAGAGAGAGAGAGAGAAAGCGAGAGAGGAGAGAGAGAGAGAGAGAGAGAGAGAGAGAGAGAGAGAGAG
>NW_014587584.1:0-290 GCF_000485595.1 Priapulus caudatus
GATAGATAGATAGATAGATAGATAGATAGATAGATAGATAGATAGATAGATAGATATATAGATATATAGATATCCTATAAATCTGGCTTCCTCTATCCGGCCAGCCTGTCACCATGCACCCCCGCCCTCTCTCCATCTACACGTGGGACACGGATGGCCGTCAATATGGCGGCCTAACCACAGACGAAACAAGAACGCGTGCGCCGCGATCAAACGCTCGGGTTTCGCGCGGGGTTTGTGTCCCAAAATTGCCACGTGTCTGCTGGGGCGCGAATCGCTCATCAATAGCT
>NW_014587584.1:1912-2481 GCF_000485595.1 Priapulus caudatus
GCGCGCGTGTGTGTGTGTGTATGTGGGTTGGGGGGGGGGTGGAGGGTACGTGTGTGTATGTGTGGGCGTGGTGGGGGGGGCTGTGTTTGGGTGGGGGGGGGGGGGTACGTGTGTGTATGTGTGGGCGTGTGTGTGTGTGTGTGCGCACGTCTGTGTGTGCGTGCGCGCGCGTGTGTGTGTGTGTCTGTTTGTGTGTGTGCATGTAGTATATGCGTGAGTGCGCTTGTACGTGCGTGCTTGTCTGTACTCGTGTGTGCTTGTATGAGTGTGTGGGTGTGTGCGTGTGCCTGCACCTATACGTATACGTTCGTGCCTGTAGGCGTGTAAGCGCGCGCACATGCACGCGTGCTTACATACACGGGTGTGCGTGTGTGCATGTATACGTGAGTGCGTGGGTGTGTGTATCTATTCGTGTTTGCATTATGCGTGCGTGCGTGCGTGCGTGCGTGCACGCATGCCTGTGTGCATCTATGCCTGTGTGTGTGTGCGTACGTACGTGCATGCGTGTGTGTGTGTGTGTGTGTGTGTGTGTGTGTGTGTGTGTGTGTGTGTGTGTGCGTACGTGCGTG
>NW_014587585.1:0-504 GCF_000485595.1 Priapulus caudatus
GTAGTGCATAGTGCATAGTGCATGGTGCATACTGCGTAGTGCATAGTGCATAGTGCATGGTGCATACTGCGTAGTGCATAGTGCATAGTGCATCGTGCATCGTGCATAGTGCATACACGGCATGGTGCATAGTGCACAGTGCATAGTGCATAGTGCATAGTGCATAGAGCATAGTGCATGGTGCATGGTGCACAGTGCATACTGCGTAATGCATAGTGCATAGTGCATCGTGCATCGTGCATAGTGCATACACTGTAATGCATAGTGCAGAGTGCATAGTGCATAGTGCATAGGTGCATAGTGCATAGCGCATAGTGCATAGTGCATAGTGCATAGTGCGCACTATGCACTATGCTCTATGCACTATGCACTATGCAATATGTAACATATAGTGCATAGTGCATAGTGGATCGTGCATCGTGCATAGTGCATAGTGCATAATGCATAATGCATAGTGCATAATGCATAATGCATAGTGCATAATGCATAATGCATAGTGCATAA
>NW_014587585.1:2203-2481 GCF_000485595.1 Priapulus caudatus
AACGTGCATCGTGCATAGTGCATAGTGCATAATGCATGATGCATAGTGCATAATGCATGATGCATAGTGCATAATGCATAATGCATAGTGCATAGTGCATAGTGCATACACTATAGTGCATACACTATAGTGCATAGTGCATAGTGCATAGTGCACATACACTGTAATGCATAGTGCATAGTGCATAGCGCATAGTGCATAGTGCATAGTGCACGGTGCACAGTGCATACTGCGTAATGCATAGTGCATAGTGCAAGTGTATAGTGCATATTGCATAG
>NW_014587586.1:2080-2481 GCF_000485595.1 Priapulus caudatus
ACAGACAGACAGACAGACAGACAGACAGACAGACAGACAGACAGACAGACAGACAGACAGACAGACAGACAGGCGGGCCGACAGAGAGGCAGGCATGCATACAGTCATACAGAATGACGGACAGACAGAGAGGGAGAGCGGGAGAGCAAATGAGAAAGATCTTTCAGAAAGAATGATCAGCCTGCAGAGCCGTAGAGCAATCTCGCTTGCTCGGTGAATTATTGCCGCCAATGCGGAAAACGTTGATAATAGACACGCGGGCGGTGGGTGACGTGTAGGCTGCTTAACGAATTGATGCTTGACGAATAGGGTCGTCTGCATACATACACAGACACACACAGACACAGACACACAGACATACAGACATACATACATACATACACACACACACACACACACAC
>NW_014587587.1:0-1266 GCF_000485595.1 Priapulus caudatus
TGTTTGTCTATCTGCAGGATCACATGACTACAAACTGTCATTTGATTGGCTGAGTTATTCCAAACCTCAGCAAACTCGAGCAAACTAGTTTGTCAAGAAGGTGCACGGCCTAACTTCTGCAAACTTCTGCAAACTAGTTTGCCGAAGTTTGTCAACTGGTCTACACTGGCAAATTTTGGAAAACTTTTCTTGCCAAACTCGGAGTTTGCTCGAGTTTGCAAACTAAAGTTTGCTAGTGTAGACAGGGCTTTAGTCTTAACAATAACATTTTCTCGTAGACCGTCGACAGCGCTTTGTTTTGTAATGTGCAGGAAATCTGCTGCGATTTTTTATTCAGGTAACTTCGCAGCGTTTCTGTCGACGGTCTAAAAGAAAAAGTTAATGTTAAGACTAATGTTAATTTTGTTTCTGACAACGGGCCCCTGAGTTATGCTATATAGGACTATTTTGATAGCTTCGGTTGATTTGGGGACAGGCTGTAAGTAAATTTTTTGTACAGTGCATTAGACTTGTTACTCTTCCTGAACGATTGTGATACAATAGTTCTGTTAAAGGACAAATTATATTCTATTGTTTGTATTCAATCAAATCCTATGTGTATGATTCTTTATCGAGTATCTTCGGGTTGTCGAGTTCGTAAAGCTTCATAATCAATACTTGTTTAAATTTAAACAGTAACGCGTATGATTATTAATGATCAATCTATAACACTTTTTAGGGATAATTCATACTTCTGAGTGTTTAAATAACACCAGAATTCGATCGGGCATCCAAAAAAAACCCAGAAAGCATACCTAAAATGCCATATGTCAGAAAACACCGATATTTTGGTACGCGACTGAGCTTAATTGAGCTTAATTAGTAAATTAAGCCTTAACCGTTTAATTTATGAATAAAGTGACTGTTGGAATCGACTCCCCGCCCCAAAATACCCCTATTAACATGTATAACATGATTATAAAGTGTTTAGGTAAGATTTACACAATTTTCCCATAATCACTAAAATCGGGAAAAGGGCGTGGCTCGTAAAAAAGTTTCCAACCAACGAAAAATTTGTAACTTTTTTGGGGGGGTTTATATGGACCAATACCAACCCATTAGTGAATAATCCAGCTTGTTTCACTCGATTTCCCGGTAGAGTGCACTTTATGACTGGACTATAGACTCATAACGTCATTAATAATAATAATAATGGTCATCGATGACTAGTGACTAATTCCTTGTCTTTTCCTCTTCAATGTAGGCTGATAGACACGCAAGCAGAAA
>NW_014587587.1:1495-2481 GCF_000485595.1 Priapulus caudatus
TATACATGTCTACTTATCTACATGTCATGTCTATACATATACATACTAGTTTTTAAATAAATGTGGTAGAAAGGTAGAAAGGTAGATTACAGGACTCACAAAACACCTGTTGCGTTGTCTTTATCGATGATTTTGCATATTATTTTATTGCAAACATTCTAGCCCTCAGCTCCCTGACCCTAGCTACTGGCCACTCGTCCTGACCCTAGCTACTGGCCACTCGTCCTGACCCTAGCTACTGGCCACTCGTCCTGACCCTAGCTACTGGCCACTCGTCCTGACCCTAGCTACTGGCCACTCGTCCTGACCCTAGCTACTGGCTACCAGTAACTGGTCGCTCCTGTTACATTGCTTCTACCTCTCATGCTCTCGTTCCTCCTGCTATTTTGCTTACTGCATCTGTTTTATCCACTCCTGTCTCTATTGCTCGTATTCCTACACTGCTCGTATAACTGCTGTTTCTGTATGTTGTGTTCGCGCTCTTTCTTCCCTACCGCTATATACTATACTAACATCTCTACTCCTCCTCTGTCTATTGCTTTTACATAATAACAGAAGTGAATAATAATAGATATATTATTTACTCCTGTTATTATATATGCTTTTATAATATTATCCATGTGCTGTCACCATATCCTTCTGCTCTCGTTCCACATACACCCGCTGGGTAGTCTTCCATACCACTCAGCAATTGAGTCGCCGCCCCCGTACACGCCCTGAGGAGAATAGAAGGAGAAGGAGGGCATACGCAGAGAGAAGGACACGGAGGGCACACGCTGGGAGAAGGAGAGAAAATGCACACACAGGGAGAAGGAAAGGGACGGCGCACGCCAGGAAGAAGGGAGAGGGAGAACGAATAGAACAAAGAGAAGAAAGAGGATGAAGACGAGGAGAGGAGGCCGGAGGAGAAGACGGGCGCGCTCTTACTCTCTCTCTCTCTCTCTCTCTCTCTCTCTCTCTCTCTCTCTCTCTCTCTCTCTCTCTCT
>NW_014587588.1:0-231 GCF_000485595.1 Priapulus caudatus
ATATAATATATTATATATTATATATTATATTGAATGTCTTATTGAAACAAACAAGAAGCTAACATTTTTAATAAAAAATATATTTGATAAACTTCACTATACTGACATATGACTCCCAGATTCGTTTACTCAATGCTATATTATACTACGTTTTTATACTATGTGTAAATGTGTGTGTGTATATATATATATATATATATATATATATATATATATATATATATATATAAC
>NW_014587588.1:2031-2481 GCF_000485595.1 Priapulus caudatus
CTTGCACTCACACGCAGTCCCACGCACTCGCTTGTACTTATTTACGCTCACTTGCCCTGACACGCACTCCGCGCACTCGCTTGTACTTATTTATGCTCACTTGCACTCACACGCACTCCCACGCACTCGCTTGTACTTATTTACGCTCACTTGCACTCACACGCACTCCCACGCACTCGCTTGTACTTATTTACGCTCACTTGCACTCACACGCACTCCCGCACATTCGCTTGTACTTATTTACGCTCACTTGCACTCACACGCACTCCTGTGCACTCGCTTGTACTTATTTACGCTCACTTGCCCTCACACGCACTCCCGCACACTCGCTTGTACTTATTTACGCTCACTTGCACTCACACGCACTCCTGTGCACTCGCTTGTACTTATTTACACTCACTTGGTGTGAGTGGCACTCCCGCACATTCGCTTGTACTTATTTACGCTCAC
>NW_014587589.1:0-322 GCF_000485595.1 Priapulus caudatus
CTCTCTATCTCTCTCTCCCTCTCTCTCTCTCTCGCTCTCTCTCTCTCTCTCTCTCTCTCTCTCTCTCTCTCTATCTATCTCTCTCTCTCTCTATCTATCCTCCCCTCTCTCACTCTCGCTCTTTCTTCCCCTTTCTCGATGTGTCTCTGTAACTCGTCGAAATGCAGAGTGTTCGCTTCATCAATTCTGATTCCCATCTCAGCATTGTCGTGCTGATTGCTTCAGAAGCTGGGCAGCTCGCATGCATGCCTCAGCATCAGTGTATAGCTGCCACTCTAACGCTCTCTCTCTCTCTCTCTCTCTCTCTCTCTCTCTCTCTCTC
>NW_014587589.1:1816-2480 GCF_000485595.1 Priapulus caudatus
AAAATCGCCTAGTGTGTCCACCCCTTTATGGCAGCACATGCTGCGTGGACATATAATGAGGTATAGGCATGCTCATCTATTGTTTTCCCATCTCCTCCACCTCTCCATCGCTCCGTCCTCTTATAACCGTAGAATACTTTGTGATATGCTGATGCGACGGCCATCGTATTGCTTTTATATGTCTTGTTAACATCAATTACGTAATTCTCAATTTGAGAACCGTCTGCGGTGTGTTTGTACAGTGAGTGGAATTGTCTAAATATACATATTGTAATAATCGTGATAAAAAGATTCCGCTGTCGTGTAAGGTAAGTTGTGACGTCAGCTAGGCTATGTTACAGCGTAGCCTAGCTGACGTCACAGTTACAGCACAGCATAGCCTAGCTGACGTCACAGTTACAGCATAGCCTAGCTGACGTCACAGTTAAAGCATAGCCTAGCTGACTTCACAGTTACAGCATAGCCTAGCTGACGTCACAGTTACAGCATAGCCTAGCTGACGTCACAATTACAGCATAGCCTAACTGACGTCACAGTTACAGCGTAGCCTAGCCGACGTCACAGTTACAGCATAGCCTAACTGACGTCACAGTTACAGCGTAGCCTAGCCGACGTCACAGTTACAGCATAGCCTAGCTGACGTCACAAACTGTGACGTCAGCTA
>NW_014587591.1:0-2480 GCF_000485595.1 Priapulus caudatus
CTCACTCACTCACTCACTCACTCACTCACTCACTCGCCCACTCACTCACTCACTCACTCGCTCACCCGCCCGCCCGTTCGATCGCTTGCTCGCTCAATTACTAACTCACTCGCACACTTTCTGGCTCGCCCACTCGACTACCCAACTACCCAACTACCCAACTACCCAACTCGACAACGCCCATGCACCCGTCTACCAAAAAAATACATTTGCGCATAGTTCCTTTGCACACTTTTTTCACGATTGTTTGTACCCTTTTGTCTGTGTACGTGTATATTTGTTTATGCTAACATTAAGTTGTGTAGGTGCAACACATTTAGCAGGGAATATCGAAATCTTTCAGCAAAGACCTCGTGCGGCATGCCCGGTATGCCCCTGATGTAGTCACGGTGCATGTGTTTGGCATTTAGCAGGTATGGCTTCTCTTTGAAATACATCCATTTATTAATAAATGTTAAGAGAAGATTTCCATAAACTAGTTCAGAACGCGGGTCATTTAATATGCCACCCATAGTTTATCATTTTACCCTTACACTTGAAATCTCACGATGAACACCTGTTATGCATAATAACATTAACCTTAATTTAACCTTGTATTCTGCCTACCAAGTGTGAATATATATATAGAGAGAGAGAAGGAGAGGGGAGAGAGAGAGAGGGATGAGAACGAGACACCGAGAAGCAGATAGAGAGAAAGAGATAGCAAAGAGACCGTCATGATAGAGGTCGAGAGAGATTGACAGCGCAGAGCGAGAGAGCAAGAGAGAGATGATGAAGAGAGAGAGACGAGAGAGACACGCAAGCGAGAAGAGAGCGGAGAAGCGACTGGTAAACAACCGATAGATACCGCTGACGGTAAATTTTGGATGAGATATACGAGGACGAAGAGAAGAGAACGGGGCGCGGCGGAGAGTGCGAGCGGCCGAAGATGAAATGAGGGCGAATACAGGTAATTATATAATGTGGTGTGCTGGTGTGTCGGTGTGTGTGCTGTGTGTTGTGTGTCTGTTAAAAGCCGTGCTTGTTGCGCCCTGCTTTGCTTGTTGCGGCCTGCTGTGCGTGCGGCTGTTGTGCGTGTGTGCCGCGGCTATGTTTTCTAACCGTAAAATCAATCTACAATTGGTTCTATCAAGAAGCGGCATAAGAACTGCTGCCGGTTAGTTTGCGATATAACGATAAGATGATGGACGGCCCACACCGCTCGGTACGACCTGCGCACTTTAAACGATGACTTGACATACAGTGAGAAATTAGAGAGAGAGAGAGAGAGAGAGAGAGAGAGAGAGAGCAAGAAAAACTGGATAGAGATAATTAAGCAATGTCAGAATTAGACAAACGGAGAATGTCTGCCAAATAGACTAGCAGACAGGTACACGGATAGACGCACGGGCAGGAGCATCGAGGAACGCATGTAACCAGGATCACTTACCGTCTACAAACAGGATCATTACACGAATTTCTCTGTATGTTCCTGATATTTAGCTAATCTTTAGTGATGTTCGGGATATTTCTCGCTGCCTCGCACATGATACAAACAGAAATTAGTATTATTTAGCTGGCAGCGAAAAGGTTATGTTGTGGGCTACAGACTAAAGCCGTCAACGGAAACTAAATGATGCAATCTGCAAATGCAATGAAATCCCGAAACGCATATGCAAAATCTGTATGAGATATATACTAAGGACAAACCTCAAGCTGAAATCGGCGGAAAGATGAGTTAGAATGCGAGATTTAGAACGCATGCAATATTGAAAACTATACACTGTAAATCGAAAAACTACGGAGATAACTGAGAATAATAAGAGGCTTTCTTGTAGTATTCAAGGCTTCTATTCATGTCCATAGATGACACCTTGCTTTATTATTGCCTTCACCTCCCTTTTCATTTTGCGTGAATGTTGCTAGAAAGCGAGAGACGGTATATATATACATCAAGAGCTATACTAACTAGAAACGAGCAGTTGTCGCCAACTACATGTATCCCCCGTGATCTAGTATGAATAGAATATCTCTGTAAGGACGTAGAAGGCAGGTAAAGTTAAATAAGTTCACAAAGACAAAGGTTGTTAGACAACTGTGTTCCTCAGATGTGGCAAGTATAATGAACTGGTTACCCTAGAGGGCGAAGCAGAATGTAAGGTCGACGGTGAAGGTCAAACTAAGCGTCAAGTGAGTGGTGGTTTCGGGTATGCGACAGACCGTTCTCCACCAAGATGTAGTAAGCTACCAGTTTGGTCGCGCTAGAGTGCAATTAGGGGCTGAGTTAGAGATGCAGAAGAGAAATATGTATCCAAGGTCAAGGTCAAGGTGAAATAAAGGTCGAAGTGACGCTGGTGGCGCAGTTTTTATCGAGTCCGCATCATCTTCAAATTTGGCATGTAAGGTGTGTTTGGTAAAGGAAGCACGCCCAATTCGGTTTTGGTGGGGCGGCAGTCAAATCGTTGCGCCATGGTAAGCAAAGTTTTTGTAAAATATCTGTA
>NW_014587592.1:0-449 GCF_000485595.1 Priapulus caudatus
AAAGAAAGAGAGAGAGAGAGAGAGAGAGAGAGAGAGAGAGAGAGAGAGAGAGAGAGAGCACTTCTATGCATCTAGGAGAGTTATAGAGCAAAGTAATTACCATGTCTTCTCCTTTCAGAACAACTTTCTCCGCTGAATTTTTCTCGCATGGCTGTTCGCTAACGATTACATGTAAAATCAGAAATTATTTCTATACGCATTCCGATGTAAGTTTCTCATGCGATAGAGAAGAGCTATGAGAGATAGAGAGGGGGAGAAGAGGGTGAGAGCGAGAAGATGGGAGCACTTACATTGGCAATTATAATATTCTACACTACCACAGTCAATATTGCACGAGTTAATAGCGTTTCCGTTTAAAGTAGTAACCGATCTGTTATGGCGTGAAACGTCTTCCCCCCCCTCTCTCTCTCTCTCTCTCTCTCTCTCTCTCTCTCTCTCTCTCTCTCTCT
>NW_014587592.1:1436-2480 GCF_000485595.1 Priapulus caudatus
TAGGAAAAATACACGCGAGCTGCGTGTGGAAAATACGTTATCACTTTATGCGTTCTTAATTAGCATCGACGTGAATTTGCGAAGGTGCTGCCAAACAAGAGAGCAGTGACAAAGCGGTGAGTCAAAGGAAAAATTTCGTCGAGAGTTGCAACTTTCGTAATTTCTCTTCGTAAATGCTTTTCGTAAACTCTCTTCGTAATCTACTACGTAATGCTCTTCGTAAACTCTCTTCGTCAACGCAACTTTCTGCTCTTCGATTGAAAAAAATTCTTATTGGGAGGAAATGTAAAGAGAAGAGTATTTCTTCTTCATTCGATGAAAGTTTTTTGGAAATGATTTTATGGTCCCCTGTCAGCAGCTGCCAAGCAAAACGAACTACTGACTGTGATTTGTTTAATCTGATCTATCGATCAAATATATTTATTAGTTTCATTTTTACAATTCATAAGCTTTAATTTGTTAATCGATTTGTTTAGCCAATATGGTACCTTCAAAATGCAATTACCATTAGTAAAAAATTGGTAGTGATTGAATTAACTTGAATTGATTTGAATTGAATATATTTGAATTGAATCGATTTGATTTGAATTGAATTGAATTGAATTGATTTGAATTGAATTAAATTAAATTGATTTGAAGTGAATTGAATTGAATTGATTTGAATTAGTCTAGATCATCTGATCTTGGTCTAGTCTAGATAAACTGGTCCAATATAATATCATTAGATATACAACTGATATTCGGCTATTATTACGCCAATTAACAATACTGATCAAGATTAAATGCAAAATTACATGCGATTTACTGATTTAGTTACGACTAACTAATTTCGATTAAGTTAATTTTCAATTACAAAATTCGGCGATTTTGATATTCATATTCGGAGAAACGCATATTTAAATTTACGAGGATTCAAAGGAAAACTGGCGATTAAATTCCATAAAGTTTAATTACATCCGAGCTTGTCAACCCCTGGCGTGTGAGAGAGAGAGAGAAAAACAAAGAAAGAGAGAGTGAGAAGAGAGAGGGAGGGAGATATATATA
>NW_014587593.1:0-307 GCF_000485595.1 Priapulus caudatus
CTCCCCCCTCTCTCCCCTTCTCTCTCCATCTCACTAGTTTTCCCATACATACTACTTAGAAGTGGAGAAACCTGTTATTCTCTCCCGTAGATTTGGCGACACGCACAATGACAAGGTATGGCAGACAAATACGACCAGCAATTCCGCGTCATGTGCTGCGACACCACAAATTACAGAGCGCGTATATGACAAGGTGTGTGTGTGACAAGGCGCCCGCATTCCTGAACAGCCACAACCACCTCTCTTTCCTAAACACTCTCTCTCTCGCGCGCGCGCTCTCTCTCTCTCTCTCTCTCTCTCTCTCTCT
>NW_014587593.1:2067-2480 GCF_000485595.1 Priapulus caudatus
CATCCCACCTAGTTACCGCATCCCGCCTAGTTACCGCATCCCACCTAGTTACTGCATCCCTCCTAGTTACTGCATCCCACGTATTTACTGCATCCCACGTAGTTACCACATCCCACCTAGTTACCACATCCCACCTAGTTACCGCATCCCACCTAGTTACTGCATCCCTCCTAGTTACTGCATCCCACGTAGTTACCACATCCCACCTAGTTACCGCATCCCACCTAGTTACCACATCCCACCTAGTTACTGCATCCCACCTAGTTACCGCATCCCACGTAGTTACCACATCCCACCTAGTTACCGCATCCCACCTAGTTACCGCATCCCTCCTAGTTACTGCATCCCTCCTAGTTACCACATCCCTCCTAGTTACTGCATCCCTCCTAGTTACCGCATCCCTCCTAGTTACT
>NW_014587594.1:0-403 GCF_000485595.1 Priapulus caudatus
GCAAATCGAGCTAGACGCAGGATGCTAGCTCCCATCTTCTTCCTCGTGTTTTCTTCTTCGCGTGTGGGTTTTTTTACTTCGCCGTTGACGGTAGCATATCGACTCCCCAGCGCAAACATTACAGAGGTGGAGAGGGTGGCGAGAGAGGGGAGGGAAGGGAGGGAGGGGAGGAGGGGAGAGAGTGGGAGGGGAGGGACGCGAGGATGAGGAGGGATTGGTGAATTTATACGGGTAGGGATGGAGGGGAGAGAGGGGAAGGAGGGGAGGGAGAGGGTAAATTTATACGGGTGGGGGAGGAAAAAAAAAGGTGGTTGAATTTATATGAGCCGAGGACGGAGGGGAGCTGTGTGTGTGTGTATGTGTGTGTGTGTGTGTGTGTGTGTGTGTGTGTGTGTGTGTGTGT
>NW_014587595.1:0-529 GCF_000485595.1 Priapulus caudatus
TACTGCTACTGCTACTGCTGCTGCTGCTACTACTGCTGCTGCTACTGCTGCTGCTGCTACTGCTGCTTCTGCTTCTGCTGCTGCTACAATTCACCCCTGCTGCTATTGCTGCTGCTACATTTCATCCCTGCTGCTATTACTGTCGTTGCTGCTTACATTTAATGGCTGCTAATGCCCTAGCAGAGATACGGCGGCAGGCTTCGTTCTCGCGCTTCCCCCGGGGACATATCGTCTGCTGCTGCGCTCAGCAGCAGCACCACCATCAGCAGCAGCAGCCGCAGCAGCAGCCGCAGCCGCGCGTGCGTGTGCGCGTGGCGGCAGATGCACGGACGCGGCCGACACGCGCAGTACGGACAGCAAGCGCGCGCCGAGAGCGAAAGAGAAGGCGAGAGCGAGAGAAAGCGAGAGAGAGAGAGAGAGAGAAAGAGAAAGAAAGAGAAAGCGAGAGAAGCGAGAGAAAGAGAAGCGAGATAGACAGTGAGAGAGAGACAGTGAGAAAGCGAGAGAGAGAGAGAGAGAGAGAGAGAGA
>NW_014587595.1:2083-2479 GCF_000485595.1 Priapulus caudatus
GATAGATAGATAGATAGATAGATAGATAGATAGATAGATAGATAGATAGATAGATAGATAGATAGATAGATAGATAGATAGATAGATAGATAGATAGATAGTTAGATAGAAAGATGGATAGCTAGAGGGAGAGGCAGGGAACGAGCGTGACAGCAAGCTAAAGGGCGAGAGCGTGCGCGCGCACTCGCGCTCGCGCGCGCGAGAGAGAGAGAGAGAGAGAAGGGGAGAGCGCGCAGTAGGTACTATAAGTAATGTAAATGTGCCATTAGACCTTTTGATTACGGGTCATCCATTCGGTATTAGTGAATGTCACATCATGCTGGCACCGCGCTATATATCCAACTCAGATTTCACAGACTCATTTAATGTATATATATATATATATATATATATATA
>NW_014587596.1:0-334 GCF_000485595.1 Priapulus caudatus
AGTCGGCCGGAGGAGGGAGGTGGGGGAGAGCATGGAAGGTAAGAGGGGGAGGAGACGGCCGGAGGAGGGAGGTGGAGGAGAGCATGGGAGGAAAGAGAAGAAGGAGGAGTCGGCCGGAGGAGGGAGGTGGATGAGAGCATGAGAGGTAAGAGAGGAAGGAGGAGTCGGCCGGAGGAGGGAGGTGGGGGAGAGCATGGGAGGTAAGAGAGGAAGGAGGAGTCGGCCGGAGGAGGGAGGTGGAGGAGAGCATGGGAAGTAAGAGAGGAACGAGGAGTCGGCCGGAGGAGGGAGGTGGAGGAGAGTATGGAAGGTAAAAAAGAGGAAGGAGGAGTCG
>NW_014587596.1:2001-2479 GCF_000485595.1 Priapulus caudatus
AGGTAAGAGAGGAAGGAGGAGTCGGCCGGAGGAGGGAGGTGGAGGAGAGCATGAGAGGTAAGAGAGGGGGAGGAGACGGCTGGAGGAGGGAGGTGAAAGGCTATAAATAAACGTGGGAAGCGGCGAGAGATATTTCTGAAGAATTCGCGAGCGAGTTCGTACGTGTCATAAATATATCCGGTTAAATTCCTGTTATGTAGTGTGTCCGTGAGTGCGCGCGCGTGTGCGTGTGTGTGTGCGTGTGCGTGTGCGTGTGCGTGCGTGTGTGCGTGCGTGCGTGCGCGTATACTTGGCAAGTTTAACATTCAGATTACAGCGATTAAATTTAACAGCAGCCGATAGAAGAGAAAAAGAGAGAGAGAGAGAGAGAGAGAGAGAGAGAGAGAGAGAGAGAGAGAGAGAGAGAGAGAGAGAGAGAGAGAGAGAGAGAGAGAGAGAGAGAGAGAGAGAGAGAGAGAGAGAGAGAGAGTAGAGAGAG
>NW_014587597.1:0-363 GCF_000485595.1 Priapulus caudatus
CTCTCTCTCTCTCGCTCATTTTATTTTATCTTATTTCCTCGCATCGTATGTGTAAATGATCAAGCTTCCTCTCTCTATCGTGTACAGACGGCGTACATGCCTGAGAAGGAATACTCGCACACTAAGAAGTCGCAGCTGCTGGCGATGCTAGACACACTGATGGGCGGACGCGTCGCCGAGGAGATGGTATACGGACCAGAGAACGTCACGTCCGGTAACGAGCTGCATAATTAATTACATTAACGATGCAGCGCGATATTAATTAGATTAACGATGCAGTACGATTAGCTAGACGCGCTGAAGGGCGGACGCATTGCCAAGGAGAACATCTACAGAGCCGAGAACGTCACGTCCGGTAACGAG
>NW_014587597.1:1720-2479 GCF_000485595.1 Priapulus caudatus
TCACTCATTTATTTTATCTATTTTCTCTCGCATCGTATGTGTAAATGATCAAGCATCCTCTCTCTATCGTGTGCAGACGGCGTACATGCCTGAGAAGGAATATTCGCACACGAAGAAGTCGCAGCTGCTGGCGATGCTAGACACACTGATGGGCGGACGCGTCGCCGAGGAGATGGTATACGGACCAGAGAACGTCACGTCCGGTAACGAGCCGCTGGATTAATTACATTAACGATGCCATGGGGGTTAATTAGATTATTGACGTCGCGAGATTAAATTAGATTAACGATGCAGCCGGATTAATTATATTAACGATGCAGCAGAATTCATCAACATCAACGATGCCGCCCTGTCGTGCTTTCGTTCAGCGGGTTTTCCACTAACAGATTTTTCATGCCATCATTTGCGGGTCTTTTCGATAACAAACCTTCCTTCATGCCATCATTTGCGGGTCTTTTCGATAACAAACCTTCCTTCATGCCATCGTCTGCGAGTCTTTTCTATAACAAACCTTCCTTCATGCCATCATCTGCGGGTCTTTTCTATAACAAACCTTCCTTCATGCCATCATCTGCGGGTCTTTTCGATAACAAACCTTCCTTCATGCCATCATCTGCGTGTCTTTTCTATAACAAACCTTCCTTCATGCCATCATTTGTGGGTCTTTTCGATAACAAACCTTCCTTCGTGCCATCATCTGCGGGTCTTTTCTATAACAAACCTTCCTTCATGCCATCATCTGCGGGTCTTTTCGATAAC
>NW_014587598.1:0-400 GCF_000485595.1 Priapulus caudatus
ACGAGCTTGTGTGACGACACGCAATCATGTGCTCGTGGTGACGCTGCTAGCCACACACAACACTCGCACGCGTAACACAACGCCACCTATCTCTACGCTACGTAAACACGCGGGGCCACCTTTCAACCCCTAACCCTCTGCCTCCCGCTATCCATCTCTTCCTTTCTCTCCTCTTTCTCCTTCTCCTCCGCTTCCTTCTCCGCTTCCTCCTACTCTTCCTCCTCATCCCCCTTCTTTTCTTTCACTTTCTTTTACTTGAAAAAATATCGCGGACTGACACACACACACACACACACACACACACACACACACACACACACACACACACACACACACACACACACACACACAGAGAGAGAGAGAGAAGAAGAGAGCGACGACGACGAGAAGAAGAGAGAGA
>NW_014587598.1:1885-2479 GCF_000485595.1 Priapulus caudatus
GGGGAGTCACCCGCATGACATGCGAGCTGGGAATATTCGTGATAACCTCGCGGTGCGGCGCGACATCTGGCGACTGATTGCGAAACCCAACAACTCGTGCCCACGAGAGTCAACGACAATTTGCGTAGTCAATTGATTGCGCTCGATTCACCGGCAACGCCCGCTCCCCCCTGGGTGGTCACACTGAACTTTAATATTGGGAACACGTCGGCGTACGTATGTGTTATAGACATAGGTTCGTCACGCTGCCTGCGTTCGTAGAAGCAAGATGTACGTATAGCTCTGGTATTAGCTCTGATATACGCACGCTCGCTCGCACGCACACACACGCACGTTCAAGCACACACACACACGCACACGCATGAACGTTCAAGCACACACACACGCACACGCATGATCGTTCAAGCACACACACACGCACACGCACGAACGTTCAAGCACACACACACGCGCGCGCACACACATACACGAACGCACGTTCATACACGCACACACACACACACGGACGCACGTTCATACACGCACACACACACACACACGGACGCACGTTCATACACGCACACACACACACACGCACACGCACGTTCATACACG
>NW_014587599.1:0-385 GCF_000485595.1 Priapulus caudatus
GATGCAGGGATTGTAGCGATGCAGGGATTGTAGTGATGCAGGGATTGTAGTGATGTATGGATTGTAGCGATGCAGGGATTGTAGCGATGCAGGGATTGTAGTGATGCAGGGATTGTAGCGATGCAGGGATTGTAGCGATGCAGGGATTGTAGCGATGGACAGATTGTAGTGATGTACGGATTGTAGTGATGCACGGATTGTAGTGATGCAGGGATTGTAGCGATGGACGGATTGTAGCGATGCACGGATTGTAGCGATGCACGGATTGTAGCGATGCAGGAATTGTAGCGATGCACGGATTGTAGCGATGTACGGATTGTAGTGATGCAGGGATTGTAGCGATGCAGGGATTGTAGTAATGTATGGATTGTAGCGATGCAGGGAT
>NW_014587599.1:1798-2478 GCF_000485595.1 Priapulus caudatus
CCTTACCGCCTTTGTCTAATTTCCCCTCAGAAGAAACACTGTAATGTAGCAAAACCACCACAGAGTTCTATCGCGCAACGTAGACGCGTAGATCACGAGGGAAATACGATAAGCAGGCGGCAAGGTTATAAAGGACACCTGCCGACTAACGACAACGTCGAGTCTTTTGGACTTTGTCTTCAGGAGATGACATTACTGACCCGGCCTTATTAACTTCATATTTTACTGACGGCCATAGTGACACTCCTAATAGAGGTGACGACAGTAATTAGTCCTTAGCAACGGTTCCAATACATCATTACTACCTTTCTTTACCTAGCGTTATACCTTGCTGCCGCTCGTCACGTATTTCCCTCGCAATCTACATCTCTGTATGGGCGCATACAGATATGGCTGTACACTATAATTTCAACAAAACAATATTTTATGATGCCTATAAACAATATTTATATCAAATCTCCGAAATTTTTTAATGTAGTCACCATTTCATGCTGCTCGTAATAATTTATGGTTCTCGGTTACCATATTCTACAACATCCCGGACTGTCTGTTGCGCAATATTAGAACTCGTTGGTTTTGCTGTATTACAGAACCCATCTATGCACATCCCAGCACGACACGGTGGCAACTAGCTTGTTGTAACGCAGTCACATCTCGAACTGCGCCCATCACTGCACGTT
>NW_014587600.1:0-315 GCF_000485595.1 Priapulus caudatus
TATATATATATATATATATATATATATATATATATAGGCGTACTATATATATATATATATATACAGATATATATATATCAGTGGATACATATATACCTGTTGTTTAATAGTAATTTTGCAAAACTTCAAACAGACGCCAACTCAAGTACTTTCATCTCTATATAAAGTGTAAGAAATTACCGTTATTGCGTTTTATATTTACGACAAATTTTTATTATACAACTAATTTTACGCCCTTATAGCAGGACACTGGCACGTGTTTGTAAGCATGGATATTTGGCATTTTCTTGGGGTGTGTAATATATATATATATAT
>NW_014587600.1:2139-2478 GCF_000485595.1 Priapulus caudatus
AGGAGAGAGAGAAGGGGCGGAGAGAGAGAGAGAGAGAAAGGGAGAGAGAAGGGGAAGCGAGTGGGTGAGATAACCAGGAGGCTGTGACGGGTGATAAACGACTCTCTGGATGACGTGTTGACTGCTACACGGACACCCATCGCGTTGTATTCATGCTCCCGCCTGCATGCGTGTATGGCGGCGATGCACGCGTGGAAGGATATTACTCCCTTTCACCGTCCCTTTTTTGTGAGGATGCTGATAGCGGTTATTGCCTTATTTACGCATGTGTCGTATTGTAGTGTGTGTGTGTGTGTGTGTGTGTGTGTGTGTGTGTGTGTGTGTGTGTGTGTGTGTTGT
>NW_014587601.1:0-2478 GCF_000485595.1 Priapulus caudatus
CAACCGAGCCCAACTGGACTCTAATTTCTAGGGCGTAGCCTAGCTTAGCAACGCATCTGCACTGATATATCTAGAACTAATATAGAAAGACGTATAATATAGAGAGACGTATGGTAGAGAGAAGTATGGGTCGTAATCGAACGGAAATATCGAAATTTAGATCGCCGAGATACGTGGTTTGGACAGGATGACACTCGTAGAATCCATCCTCGAGGTTGCACCCGAGCTGAGAGCTAGGAACGTCAGCGTAGCACGTAAGTTTTATGCTTCGCCCCTTGCTTAACCGGATATGCTACGTCTAGCATTAAAGCTTATCTAGCCAATCTTATCTATCATAGGATTTGCGTTTCTGTCGCGTGCCTTTGTCAGTGCGTGCGTGCGTGTGCGTGTGCGTGCGTGCGTGTGCGAGCGTTTGCGTGTGCGTCCGTGTGCGTGCATCTGTGTACGTGCGTGGTTTTGCGTAATAATTCCTTCCTTCTCTCCTCAGCAGATGCCCGGAAGATCTGTGCCCTGAGCTGATAGATCTGCGGAAGAACTCGCACTGACCTTCCTAACGTCCATGAATACCACCGCGTTTGTCTCTGACAGTCTTCTCGTGTGCACTCCCGCGACTATGGACTAACCGGACTGTACGGGAGAAACCTGAAAACCTGCTGAGCATACACACAACAATCCAACACACACAACACACACACACACACACACATTCACACACACAGCACACACACACACACACCCCACACACCGCCGACAAACAACCACACACAACCACACTCCCCACACACCCTCTTCTGGTGACTACCACATCCAATCCGTCCCACGATCAACACACGACACCACACAACCAACCTAATCATTTCGCGCACACACACACACACATCCACATATATACTAATTATATATCAATATTATATATTAACTTTCATAATGCTGATTAGCAAGTGTACACATTGTTAGCAAAGCAACCTGGATACTTTTCAGCAAGATAGAAAGCAGTCAGGTCGTTCGCTTCGTTTTTTCATGCCACATGCTGAAGGTACACGCAGGGTCCCGTTCAAGTCGAAAGCAAGATGCGTGCCACGGGAATTTCTCACAGAACGCTGGGACTGTCACGTACAATTCGGATTCGGGAAAACCAAAATAACATGAACGGAGAACATTGCTAGTGCGCTGTCGTGCACATGTATCACCGGCGAGGCGTTGCGTACGAGGCGAAGTAACGTCGCCTGCGTGCATAGCTGCGTGCCATTGCCGTGCGTGCAATGCCATGCATGCCTGTCATCGCTCGGCGTGCTGCGTGTGTGCAGCGTACGTGCGTGCGTGCGTGCGCGTGCGTCGCAGCGGCCATGCTGCGTCCGTGCAGGATGCGCGCCAGTGCAGCATGCGGGCGCGGCGTGCGTCGTGATCGAGCGTGCATCCATGCGGCGGCGTGCTTCGCAGAAATCGTGCGTGTGCGTGCGTCGCATGCATGCTCTGCTGCGTGGTGCGTGCCGCGTAGAGTGCGTGCGTGCATGCAGCGGCGCGCGCGTGCGTGCTGGCAGCAGTAAGAGCGCTCGCGTTGCTGCGTGCTGGCGTGCCAATCCGTGCGTGGCGGCGTGCTGCGTTCTACGTGCGTTGCTGCGTGCGTCGTCGCGGTGCATGCGTGCGTGCGGCCGTGCGTTGCTGTCTCAATCCCACCTTGCATTGATCGTGCAGAAAACCGCTTCCTTGTCATACAAACACTTGAAATCTTAGCGTGAGCGACTGTGACAAGCGAAACCAATTCGATATACGCAACTCTCATAGTGTCGCTACCTTACCCAGGGGGCTAAACAGTTTACAAAGACATCGGTGTTGTAAAAGGTGTCTTGTGTACAACATGTTCAGCCGACCCCCGCATCACTCCAGTGGACTTACCCTCGAAAACACATCTCTGGGAAAAAAAATGGCGGGCCATTTCCAAGAATCGGCCACTATGTCTAACTAATTTGAACAGCATTTTGATATTAAAATCGTTTAAATAAACCTCCTCTCACCATTGATTGGATTCATATTAAAGGGAATTAAATTCCTACAAGGAAACCACATTTCAATGCTGCATGATTATTGCATAACCCAATTTTGGGCCAAAATATTCTGGAACAATTTTTTCACAAAAATATATCACCAAATACATTTTCTCCATATTCAAAATCCTTTCCCTAAAAATAAAAATCTGAAACTTCTATAAACTGCCCCATAGTATCGATGCCTTATCTGCTCTTCAACAAAGTCAATAACTGCTCCAAATTAACACCTTAACTAAACTTTAGCTTGCATCGGCTATTTTCCTCCTAACACTCATCTAGTCACTGCTACTGTCACTGGTACAGCTCGTTGATTCACGATACGCTGCCATACACTGCTACATTTGATTGGATATCCCATCTGCCAGCGCACCCATATATAGATGCATGTGACTGAATCTTAGCACATGACCATCTATGCAGCCCTACACAC
>NW_014587602.1:0-2476 GCF_000485595.1 Priapulus caudatus
TCCCCTCGCTCTCTCCCGCACTGCACGCGCATCGTCCGCGCTCTCTCTCCTCTCTCTCTCTCTCCGCAAGCTGGCTTTGCTTGCCCCTCTCCTTCTTCGTCGTTCTCGTTCGCACGGCGTCTCTGAACTCTCTCTCCTCTCTCTGCTCAATTGTCGTCTCTCTAAATTCCTGCCTCTTTCCCCCCCAAATACATCTCGCGCTCCCAACCACCCCAAACGACGCACAACACAACCACAGCATCAAACCACACACACACACACACCACGCAGCACACGACGCCGCCGCACACTACGCGCGCACTACACTCATACATAGCACTACAGCTAAAGACCGCAAGAGTGAAGCCGATGAGAGTAGAAGGAAGGCATGAAAGAGGGGGAGGAGAGGCAGGAGCGGAGGAGCAAGAGGGGGAGAAGGAAAGGAGAGAAGAAGAAAGGTGCGAGAAAGGAGTGGAGAGGACGGAAAGAGGTAAGGGGAGAGAAATAAATGATAGAGAAGGGAAAGGAAGGGAGATAAGAGGGAGATAAATGGATGTAGAGAGGGAGGAAGCACGCGCACGGAGAACCTACCGCCGCCTCATCAATCCCGAGCGCGCACCCGTCTGCTAGCTCCGATTGCTTTCCACCAATCACACCGTCATATACTTTCATTTATTGCGTCCAGCGCGCCTTACAACGCTCGCATCAATGCTCGTCGGGCCATAGCCATCAGCAGTGACATGTAACAGCGTCCGCCCCTCCGCCAGCAAGCCAGCAGCAGTAGCAACTGCAACAACACCAGCAACATCCAACAACAGTGCAAGTACTATCAGAACAGTAGTAGCACCGCAGCAGGCAGCATTAGCATGCACACGAAAGCATCAGCAGCCAGCAGCGAGTACGCAAGATAGTAGCAGCAGCAGCAGCAGCAGTAGCACACAAGCAGTAGCAGCACCGCCATCATAAAGCAGCAGCAACATCAGCAGGTTGCACCAGCCATCGATCAGTAGCAAGAAGCAGCATGTAGCAGCAGCACATCGCATAGCATGTGTATGCATCAGCATCAGCACGCAGTAGTACAGCAGCAACCATCAGCACAGCAGACAGTAGTTAGCAGCAGCAGCAGCAGCAGCTCAGCGTATTGGCGCTTGTTGCCTTCGCCTGCAATCATTCGTGACAACTCATAGCCATGCTAATTATCTAAAGCGGGCAATCTAAGATCAGCGCTTCAATACCGCGGAGAGAGAGAGAGAGAGAAGAGAGAGGGAGAGGGAGAGGGAGAGAGGAGAGGGACGAGGGAGAGAGATAGAGAAAGAGAGAGAGAGAGAGAAGAGAGTGAGAGAGAGAAAGAGAGAGAGAGAGAGAAGAGTGAGACGAGAGAGAGAGCGAGAGAGAGAGCGAGAGAGACGAGGAGAGAGAGAAGCAGAGCAAGAGAGGAGAGAGAGAGGATGAGAGAGAGAGAGCTAGAAGAAGAGAGAAAAAGAAAGAAAGAAGAGCGAGGGGAGAGAACAACAGAGAGACAAGAGAGACGAGAGAGAAATGAGAGAGAGAGAGAGAGAGAGAGAGAAGAGCGAGAGACGAGAGCGAGAAGGAGAGAGAGTAAGCGAGGGCGAAAGAGGGAAGAAGAGAGAGAGAGAGAAGAGAGAAGAGAAGAGAGAGGAGAGAGAGGGAGAGAGCAGAGAACCGAGGATGAGAGACACGAGAGAGAGAGAGAAGCAGAGAGCAGAGAGACGAGTGAGGAGAGAGAGAAGAGAGAAAGAAGATAGACAGAGAGAGAGATAGATGAGAGGAGAGAGAGAGAGAGAGAGATGAGAGAAGAGACGATGAGAGATAAGAGAGAGAGGAGAGAAGAGGAGATGAGAGAAGAGCAGCAGAGAGCTTAGAGAAGAGAGAGTGAGAGGAGAGAAGAAGAGAAGAGAGGGGATCAAATCGAGGAGGAAAGTGCGCAAGGAAGACAGACACGACCAAGGATCTATAGATAGAGAGAAAATTGCCGGGCAATCCGTGAACATGCGGGATACCAGCTAATGGCACTCTATTGCAATATCTGCCTCATATTTACCGCTGTGCATGCGATCATTTCCTCCTATCATCACCACGTCATCACACATGCAGTGTGGCTGTCACCAATCACCCGTGCTTTGCCACGGCTGCCTTCAGCGTGTGTGCGCAGCGTAATCACACGAAAATGACATTTTCTTTTCATTAGAAAACGGCCGCCGAAAATGGGCAATTTTCGGGAAGCGATGACCGGCGAAAAAAAACTCGCACGTTTTTTTTGCGATGTCTATCTTTCTGTCTCTCTTTATCTCTCTCTCTCTCTCTGTGTGTGTGCGTGCGTGCCTGAGCGGGATTGGAGGGAAAGAGCATAATAGAGAGACAGAAATTGAGGCAGAGAGAGAGAGAGAGAGTCAGAGACCGCGTGCGAGAGAGAGACAAAGGGAGGACGAGAAAGCACAGCTGCGAGAGAGAGAGAGAGAGAGAGAGAGAGAGAGAG
>NW_014587603.1:1953-2476 GCF_000485595.1 Priapulus caudatus
GAGAGAGAGAGAGAGAGAGAGAGAGAGAGAGAGAGAGAGAGAGAGAGAGAGAACGCGATTTAGCATACTCACATTATCCGTTACCCTGATCGTCTCGGGAAACATGTTGAGCAAGTGCTGCACTATGGCTGGATGATCGTACAGCACGGCTAGGTGCAGGGTACAGCGGCCCAGGGTATCTCTAGCAACAGCCAGCTTCACCCGGTCCAAGAATATCAGCAGTTGGCGCAGGCAGCCCCCTCTAACGGCAGCGTGCACATTTTTTATCTTTACCTGTGGCAGGTGAGAAATTATGTGAGTTAAGGTGATGGGGATGACGGAAAAAGCTATCACCGACCCCCTGCACCCCCCGACCCCTACACTCCCCGTTCCAATATACTCTCCTCTCTAGGTACTCTCCTCTCTAGGCACTCCTCTCTCTAGGCACTCTCCTCTCTAGGCACTCTTCTCTCTATGCACTCCCCTTTCTAGGCACTCCCCTCTCTAGGCACTCCCCTCTCTAGGCACTCCCCTCTCTAGGCAC
>NW_014587604.1:0-2475 GCF_000485595.1 Priapulus caudatus
CACACCCATAAGCACAGACAGACCAACCCCACACACACTACACACACACACAGACACACACACCCGGCACAACACAAACACACACACACACACACCACCACAACAGACACACCACCCGCACACACACCATACGAAAGAGAGAGAGAAGGACACACACACACATACACAGCAGATACACACACACACATCCACACCCGCCACACACTTATACATTACACACACACACACCACACACACCACACACACACACACAACACACACAAACAACACACAAACACACAAACAACACACACAGACATACATACACACACACACATACCACACGCCGCACACACACACACACACAACACAGCACAGCACACAGACACACAACACCCAACCACACACATATATATACACACCGCTACCGCACACACACACACACACACAAACACCACACACAACCACACACACACACACACACACACCAACATCATACTTCGCGCGCGCACATACACCCACGAACACACACAACGCGCGCACACACACACACACACACACACACATACACACAACACACACATACACACACACAACATACACACACACAGCATATATATATATATATACACACCCGCAATACAACACACACACACACACACACACACACCCACACACACACATACGATTACACACACACACACACACACACACACACACCACTACCACATACACACACCCGCAACACACACAAACACAAACCAAACACACACACCACGACACACACAACACACACACCAGACACACACACACACACACAGCACACACACACACACACACATACTCGGCGCGCACATACAGCCCACGAACACACCACAAGCCACACACACACACACACACACACACACACACAACACATATATATATATCACTTATATATATACACCCTGCCACTGCACACACACAAACACACACACACACAGACACACACACACACACACACATTACACACACACAACATACAACACACCCACACATAGAGACAACACACACACACACACAGCACAACACACAACACACACACACACACACTACACACACATTAGACACACCGCACACACACAACACACACACAGACACACACAGACATACACACCAGGCACACGACACAAACACCACATCATCTAACATACACACACACACACACACACACACACCACACACAAACACACACACACACACACACAACATACACACACATACTTATATATACACACACACACCCGCACACACACACACACACACACACACACACACACACACACACACACATACACACACAGACACACACAGCAGCGCACCACACATACACACATACACACACACACACAACACAACCACACACACACAACACAGCATAGAGCACACACACACAGTACACACACCCGCACACACACAAACACACACACAGACACAGCAGACACAACACACAACCAGGCAGACACACAAACACACACATACACACATTATACATACACACACACACAACACACACACACACACACACACACGACGCAAACAACACCACAAACAACCCAAAACACACCCAACACACACACACAAGACATACATACACACACACACAATACACACCGCCACCAGCACACAAAACACACACACACACCACACACACACACACACACACACACACACACATATAATATATACACACCGCACGCGACACAACACACACACACACACACACATACACATACACATCACACGACACATACTTCGCGTGCGCACATACACCCTACTAACAACACAACACGCAGCGCACCACACACCACCACCACCCCTCGACACACACACATCACAACACCATACACACACACACACATTATATATATATATGATATATATATATATTATATATATAACACACACTCGGCAACACACACACACACACCACATCACACACAACACACACACACACCACACACACACACACACGACACACATACACAACACCCGCACACAACACAAACACACACACACACAGACACACACAGACACCACACAAACCATCACACACACACACACACCACACACACACACACCACACACATGCAACAACACCACACACACACCCACACAACACACAAACACACACACACACCTCTCTCTCTCGTCACACACACACACACCCACAGGCAACACATAGAGAGACACACACATCGCACACACACAACTATACACACAGACAACCACCCGCCACACACCACACACACACACACACAAACAACACACACACACACACACACACACACCACACACACAAACACACACACACACAGACAGACACACACCCGCACACACAGACACACACAGACACACACACACCCGCACACACACAAACACACACACATACACAGACACATACACACACACACACACACACACACACACACACACACACAACACACACACACGCAC
>NW_014587605.1:0-399 GCF_000485595.1 Priapulus caudatus
TCGCTGACCTCTACGACAGCTTTAACGCATGTGACACCCTCGACGAGTATGGCTTCACCGTAGTTACGAGGCGGAGTCTGGGCACCCCAGCAGCGCCCGGGGAGCCGGAGGAGCTGACAATACGCAGCAAGGCGGTGATCAGTGGAGCTGTAGTGTTCGGCCTGCGGTCGGCTGCGACAGGGGGAAGCAATAGCGACGTCTCTAACCTCGTGTCGACGTCGTACGAGCTGGTGGCGCCGCCCGTGGTGACCACGATGACGAGTGAAGATCCAACGAGTGAACCTACGTTAGAACCAACCAGTGAACCCACTTCGGAACTAACCAGTGAACCCACTTCTGAACCAACCAGGGAACCTACTTCCGAACCAACCAGTGAACCTACTTCCGAACCAACCAGTG
>NW_014587605.1:2184-2473 GCF_000485595.1 Priapulus caudatus
AGAGAGAGAGAGAGAGAGAGAGAGAGAGAGAGAGATTGAAAGACAGAAAATGATAGAGAGAGAGAGACAGAGAAAGACAGAGAGATAGAGAGGGAGAGAGAGAGAAAGAGATAGAGAAAGACAGAGAGAGAGAGAGATATATATATATATATATAGAGAGAGAGAGAAAAAAAGCAGAGAGAGAGAAGAGAAAGACAGAGAGAGAGAGAGTAGGAGAGAGAGAGAGAGAGAGAGAGAGAGAGAGAGAGAGAGAGAGAGAGAGAGAGAGAGAGAGAGAGAGAGAGAGAGT
>NW_014587606.1:0-512 GCF_000485595.1 Priapulus caudatus
TACTTCCTCAAGGTAACGCCGTCTTCCTCTGGCTGTAGTTGTCTTCCTTCTGCTGTAGAAGTCTTCCTTCTGCTGTAGAAGTCTTCCTTCTGCTGTAGTTGTCTTCCTTCTGATGTAGTAGTCTTCCTTCTGCTGTAGAAGTCTTCCTTCTGATGTAGTAGTCTTCCTTCTGCTGTAGTTGTCTTCCTTCTGCTGTAGTGGTCTTCCTTCTGCTGTAGTAGTCTTCCTTCTGCTGTAGTTGTCTTCCTTCTGCTGTAGAAGTCTTCCTTCTGCTGTAGTTGTCTTCCTTCTGCTGTAGTTGTCTTCCTTCTGCTGTAGAAGTCTTCCTTCTGCTGTAGTTGTTTTCCTTCTGCTGTAGTTATCTTCCTTCTGCTGTAGTAGTCTTCCTTCTGCTGTAATAGTCTTCCTTCTGCTGTAGTAGTCTTCCTTCTGCTGTAGTAGTCTTCCTTCTGCTGTAATAGTCTTCCTTCTGCTGTAATAGTCTTCCTTCTGCTGTAGTAGTCTTCCTTCTA
>NW_014587606.1:2133-2473 GCF_000485595.1 Priapulus caudatus
GATGCGACACACGCGGCATATTCAGGGTGCACCAGTTCGAGAAGGTAATAATGTGGGGATCTAAATACTTTCTAGATTGAGAGCGTTGGTGGAGGTAGGTAGAGAAAGTAGGAGGTCGGCTCGCACGGATGCGACACACGCGGCATATTCAGGGTGCACCAGTTCGAGAAGGTAATAAATCATGGGGGGATGTGGAGAATGTGAATGGTCATTGTAAATGTGTAGTGATGGTGACAGGGTAGATGGGAGTAGGTAGAGAAAGTAGGAGGTCGGGTTGCATGGCCATAACACGCATGGCATATTGAGGGTTCACCAGTTCGAGAAGGTAAATTACCCAGAG
>NW_014587607.1:0-663 GCF_000485595.1 Priapulus caudatus
AAGTGGTTAGAGGTGGTTAGAGGTGATTAGAGGTGGTTAGAGGTGGTTAGAGGTGTTTAGAGGTGGTCAGAGGTGATTAGAGGTGGTTAGAGGTGGTTAGATGTGGTTAGAGGTGGTTAGAGGTGGTTAGAGGTGGTTAGAGGTGGTTAGAGGTGATTAGAGGTGGTTAGAAGTGGTTAGAGGTGATTAGAGGTGGTTAGAGGTGATTAGAGGTGATAAGAGGTGGTTAGACGTGGTTAGAGGTGATTAGAGGTGGTTAGAGGTGGTCAGAGGTGGACCTCTAACCACCTCTGATCACCTCTGAACCACCTCTAATCACCTCTAATCACCTCTAATCACCTCTAACCACCTCTAACCACCTCTAACCACATCTAACCACCTCTAACCACCTCTAATCACCTCTGACCACCTCTAAACACCTCTAACCACCTCTAACCACCTCTAATCACCTCTAATCTTTAGAGGTGGTTAGAGGTGGTTAGAGGTGATTAGAGGTGATTAGAGGTGGTTAGAGGTGATTAGAGGTGGTTAGAAGTGGTTAGAGGTAGTTAGAAGTGGTTAGAGGTGATTAGAGATGGTTAGAGGTGGTTAGAGGTGTTTAGAGGTGGTCAGAGGTGATTAGAGGTGGTTAGAGGTGGTTAGATGTGGTTAGAGGTGGTTAGA
>NW_014587607.1:2223-2473 GCF_000485595.1 Priapulus caudatus
AACCACCTCTGACCACCTCTAACCACCTCTAACCACCTCTGACCACCTCTGACCACCTCTAACCACCTCTAACCACCTCTAACCACCTCTAACCACCTCTAACCACCTCTAACCACTTCTAACCACCTCTAACCACCTCTAACCACTTCTAACCACCTCTGACCACCTCTAACCACCTCTAACCACTTCTAACCACCTCTAACCACCTCTAACCACCTCTAACTACCTCTAACCACCTCTAACCACCTCT
>NW_014587608.1:0-353 GCF_000485595.1 Priapulus caudatus
GCGTGTGTGTGCGTGTGTGCGTGCGTGCGTGCGTGCGTGTGCGTGCGCGCGTGTGCGTGTGTGCGTGCGTGCGTGCGTGCGTGTGCGTGTGCGAGTGTGTGTGTGAATGTGTACCTGTTCTGTACTCGCACGCGCGTGTGTGCGTGCGTGTAGGTGTACGCGCGTGTGTGTGTGCGCGTGTACGTACGTGTGTGGGTGCACTTGCGCGCGCGCGAGCGTGTGTGCGTGCGTGCAGCCGTGCGTGTTGAAACTGCTTAAGCGCTAACACGTCGTTGTCAACTCTCTCGCTAACAACTCTCTCCCTATATCCCTCGCCCCTCTCTCTCTCTCTCTCTCTCTCCCTCTCCCTCTCT
>NW_014587608.1:2096-2473 GCF_000485595.1 Priapulus caudatus
ACACACACACATACACGCACGCACACACACGCACGCACGCCGGTGCTCGTGGTGCTGGCACGCTGACAAGCGGACAAAAGGACAGCGCTATGACACACTGGCCGCGGTAAAACACCGAGTCATATATCAAAATTTCATGCGTGGCAATTTCCGCCAGATGGCGCGGTTCTCACCACAATTTGAAAAGGCCAGGACATGTATTCTCTCGATTCTTTTGTCTAGAACGTAAGCCCGCTGAAGTAAACTCACAGCCAGTGGGAAGTTCAAAGGGAGATATATAGATATATATCGCTCTTCGAATTTCCCCTTCCCAATTATTCTCTCGCTCTCGCGCTCTCTCTCTCTCGCTCTCTCTCTCTCTCTCTCTCTCTCTCTCT
>NW_014587609.1:0-2473 GCF_000485595.1 Priapulus caudatus
ATGATCACAATCACCGGGCATTCAATATACACTGCGCCAACCCACAATACTAGTCCATATACTATTTGTTACGGAATGGGCACATTTTGGAGCAAATACCAACAAGCGACAGGACCTTTGAGTTACCATAACTGAACTCCTAAGGAAGCAGTAAGGCATGTGTGCATAGCTGCGCAGTAAAGCAATACAATCTGGAATCATCAATAGAACTAGTAACCTATAAAGCAAAAAAAATCAATCCTTCCAGCTTTACAAATCACTGGTTACCACCTCATCTTGAATATTGCTGTACAATCGTGGAAATCCCTTTTGCATGAAAGATATAGTGTTCTTGGAAAAGGTGCAAAGAAGGATGTCCGGCGTATCGATCCAGAAATTCGTTCATTTTTCCTATGAACAAGACTAGAGAAACTAGGACTTTATAATACTGGATACAGAGAAGACGGCGTCATTAAAATTTCTAAACTAATGAAGGCTACAAATTAATTGACGGGCCTACAAAATTGTTTAGCAAGATCGGAATACAACAGGCACTCGTTGCCATAGCCTCCAAATTTTTCATCCTCCGTGTGCAACGGACTAGAGTTTTAAAAGATTCATTTTAAGAGGTAATAAATAACTGAATATACCTGTCAGGAAGGAGCAGTACAAGCTAAATCAAGTTAACTCGTCAGAAGCCATGCACGGATGAATATGTACGTGATGGGGGTTTATACAAGAGCAGTAGTCCTTCGGCTACCTTCCGATCCAGCTCGCAAACCTACAAGTTAGGGTGGCATCAGATAATCAGGTTTACGTACTCTCAGCTACATTAACGGCTGAGAGGGTCTATGTCCCACGGGGGTACTGCCGAACGTAGCCCTGTTGTAACTATCTAATCTGCCGGGACCGGACCTCCGGCCTACGCCTACTCCCCTAACCCGAAGCGCCTAACCTAATTCGTTACCCTAACTAGATCCTAACCGCTCTACCATATCAAATAGGCGACCAGGGTATGTTCGCGGTAGTACGACCGTACGGCCATGGCTAGCGTTCGGCCGGACAGTACGTGGTGGACTAGACCCTATGAGCCTAAATAACAGAAGGAAAATGATAGGTAATATTGTAAGGGTCAATCACTGCAGATTACAGACAGAGCCATTTCTACAGGATGTCACATAGCAGGCTTTCGACAGGGGATTCACGGCAGAGCCTGCCGGGCCACGGCAGTGAACGTATATAGGACCGCCGCGGTGGTTGTACCTCAGGGCGGCTTCTTCCCCAGCACGACCAGGAGAACGCCGACGTGTAGAGGATCGAAGCCCTTAGCATTTACTAATAATATTCATAGGTGAATACCATGGTCGCTGGTATCGGTAATAATAATATTTTACGTGCGCCAAATAATTTATTATGATTGATGGTAGATGCATATTAGCTATAGCAATATGATGAATACAGTAACCACTATTTTCGTGATAACTAGACAGTATTGCGAAGTAGAGTTGTGTAAATGATAAGACGCCCCATGCAAGCACGAGAACTTTCCCCCTTTACATCAAAAACACAGGCACTTGGAGCGTTTCAAATAAATATAGAATGCTAAAATAAATTTTCGTAAATCTATTTGACTATGTTCAGTCTCAAAGGTTTCTCTACTCTCTTTCACTGTTATTGCCGCAATTTCCTGTAAAAATTTGCCGTCCAAATGCTCTCTGCGACAACTCTGTCACAACGCCTGGGCCGCCGCACGCGTACTCTGCACATGACACAGTAAAAGTATACTATTGTCCCATTTTTTTATAGGGCATATAGAGAAAATAAATATAAAATAAATAATAACTAGTAGTCCATGTCTAGTACTACACTAGTCTATAGGTCTATATATAATTTTTTGATTTAGTGGTCAGTTGTGCAGCAGCGTAGCGTGCGGGTTACTTGTGTGTTGCAGATAGCATTTGACAGGCATTTACAGGCGAAATAGAGTAGAGCAGCATTCAAGACATTGAGTAAATACTTTCGTGTTTATTACCTTTTTATTTTTTTATTGAGACGTTCTAAATGCCGGCTGTGACAAAAACAATGAGCATGATGCAAGTTAACTACACAATTACAGTACGTCGATAACTCATAATTATGCTCGTTATTGCATACAAAACACGAATTAGTGCACACTTACGCAAATCCTGCAATCCACAACATTCGAGGATAATGTCTGATCTACCGACTGCATGGAGAAAACGAACATTTAACCTAGCTTTTCAGCATCAGAAGAGTTGTTTACGACTAGAAAACCGCCGACCGACACAATATGATAATAATATGTACGGTGTCTCCTGACAGACTCAGCACCACCTAGTGGTCGCCAAAAACACTATAATCATGCTATAACGCATAGGAAGGGCGATGACGCCGATGAGGTGTGCTACCATAGAACTAGACCCACCATGCGCACGCTATATATATATATATATATATATATATATATATATAT
>NW_014587610.1:0-245 GCF_000485595.1 Priapulus caudatus
GAGAGAGAGAGAGAGAGAGAGAGAGAGAGAGAAAGAGAGAGAGAGAGCGGGGGCAAGAGTGTTTGACGTGGTTTGAGACAGCGATTAATCCCCTCATTATTTACCTGAGCTGCATCATTGTATGCATTACGTTATCCTGAGAATACTACCCAAGAGGGGCTTCAATGCACGACCCCACCAATGACGTACATACCTCAATCTGTCACTTAACCGCATCGATACCAGTATAGGCATGTGTGCGAATT
>NW_014587610.1:2072-2472 GCF_000485595.1 Priapulus caudatus
GTGTGTGTGTGTGTGTGTGTGTGTGTGTGTGTGTGTGTGTGTGTGTGTGTGTGTGTGTGTGTGTGTGTGTGTGTGTGTGTGTGTGACCAGCACTGCTCGGTGGCACGCAAACCCACGATGGCCCGACCCCACGGCATTGATTTTGATTTACACTGTAACCATAGCTGTCGGCGGCTAGGCCATTCTTCTCGTTCTACGCAGCACATAAAAGCCTCCGATTTGATAATGTCTGCATCCGTCAACGATAAATGTCCACATTTTTCACGCGCGCGCTCGTAAACAACGTTAATATGTTCCAAAGGCGGCGCCCTGTCTTCGCCAGTTCTCCTCTTGCCGCTCGGCATGTATAGAGTCGAGAGAGAGAGAGAGAGATAGAGAGAGAGAGAGAGAGAGAGAGAGA
>NW_014587611.1:0-2472 GCF_000485595.1 Priapulus caudatus
CTGTGAGCAGTAGCGGGGGAGAGGGAGGGAGAAGGGAGAGGGAGAAAGGAGAGGAAAGGAGAGGGAGAGACAGCACCTGTGAGCAGTAGCGGGGGAGAGGGTTAAGGGAGAGGGAGAAGGGAGAGGGAGAAGGGAGAGGGAGAAGGGAGAGACAGCACCTGTGAGCAGTAGTGGGGGAGAGGGAGGGAGAAGGGGGAGGGAGAAGGGAGAGGGAAAGAGGGAGAGAGGTACAGCACCTGTGAGCAGTAGCGGGGGAGAGGGAGGGAGAAGCGGGAAGAAAGGGAGAGAGAAGGGAGAGGGAGAAGGGAGAGGGAAGGAGGGAGGGTGGTACAGCACCTATGAGCAGTAGTGGGGGAGAGGGAAGGAGAAGGGAGAGGGAGAAGGAGAGAGGGAGAGAGATACAGCATTGAGTACGTATAAAGGTATAAATTGTTAAAGTTGACTCAAGCTATCTCTAACATATCTCTTAAGTTTAGCGTGCTAAGTCCTCTATCTGTCCGTTTCACAGAGCTAATTGCGAGGTTATATATAAAACTGAGGTAGTCGACCACTTAATTCGCGTGTTAACACACAGTACAAATGATAAAAACACCTAAATGGATGGTTTATAAAATAGCCAAATAATTATAATTCACTATAGAAAACTCGAGTTCTTCTAAACCAAACTCAGACCAAGCGGAGGCAGTGCGCACCTTTCCTTGTATATAAGTAAAGAGAGGCTATGATGAGACCTAGATTAGTGCTAAAATAGACAGTATCACAGCGTAGAGTATTGCTTCTCGCTCAATATCTCAGCGTGCGCACATCTCAGTTTGCTCGGCCGTCTGCAGAGTTCACGTGTATGCACGGGTAAGTGGTAACTTACTAGGAATTCCCTTCACTATAGTGACATGTCATTACTCGTTAGTTAGTGTGCATACTGTACTAGCAGATATGAGAGACCCTTCTACGTCATTGTCATTCTAAAAAAGTACTCCGTTATAAATGCGTCCGGCAAGGATAACCGTTCTCTCTGCCATTAATCAAAGCGCGATCACAGTCGGACACTGTGACCATTTCATGTGTATGCGACAGCGTTCGTGCGTAGGTGGCCGGATCGTGACAAGTCATCTTCAGGTGTCATGGCGGCACAAGCGAGCAGCGACTACTGGCGAGGCACCGACGGACTGGCTCTTCTACAACTGGGGCGCCTGCTGCACAGGTGCTGTACCTCTCTCCTTTCCTTCTCCTCTTCCCTCACCCTACTACTGGCTCGACAGCGTGCGTACCTCTCTCCCCGCTTCTCGCCTCCTTCCCTCTCCCTTCTCGCCCTTCCTCTCCACACTATGCTCACAGGTGCTGACCTCCTCTCCCCCTTCTCCCTCCCTTCTCGCCTCTCGCTTCCCCTCCATCTCCACCACTACCTGCTCACAGGTGCTAGGTACGCTCTCCCTCTTCTCCTCTCTCTTCTTCGCCTCTCCTTCTCCCTCCGCCCTCCCCCACTACTGCTCACAGGTCTGTAACCTCTCTGCCTTCTTCTCGCCTTCCTCTCCTCCCTCCGTCCCCACACGCTCCAACAGGTGCTGACCCCTCTCCTTCCGTTCCCTCTCTTCCTCTCCTTCTCCTCCATCTCCCCCACTACTGCTCCACAGGTGCTGTAGTCTCTCTCCCTCTCCTCCTTCCCTACTCTTCTCCCTCCCCCTCCCTAAACTACGCTCACAGGTGCTGCACCTCTTCCTCTTTCTTCCTCTCCTTCTCCCTCCGCCCTTCTCAACTCCCCTCCCCCACTACTGCTCACAGGTGCTGTAACTTCTCTCCCTCTCTTCCCTCTCGCCTTCTCCTGCCCTCCCCCACTAACATGCTCGCACAGGGCTGTACTCTCTCCCTCTCCTTCCCTCTCCCTGTCTCGCAACAGGAGGGAATAAATCCCCTCGGCCCCACTACTGCTCACAGGTGCTGTACCTCTCTCCTTCCTTCTCTCCCTTCTCCTCTCCCTTCTCCCTCCCTCTCCCACTACTGCTCACAGGTGCTGTACCGTCTCACTCCCCTCTCGCTTCCCTCTCCCTTCTTCCACTCCTTCTCCTCCCTCTCCCCCCACTACGCTCATAGGTCTGCTATCTCTGCTCCTCTCTCCCTTTCCCTCCTCTCGCCTTCTCCCTCACCTCTCCCACCACTACTGCCATGTGCTGTACTCCTCTCTCGCTTCTCTCTTCTGCTCTTCCCTTCTCCTCCCTCTCCCACTACTGGCTCTACAGGTCTGGACCTCTTATCCCTACTCCTTCCCATTCCTTCTCCTCTCCTTCTCCACTGCCCTTCTCCCCCTGCTGCTCCCTGCTACTTGCCATAGGTGCTGTACGGCACTCTCCGCTCCTTCCCTCTCCCTTCTCGCCTCTCACTTCCTCCCTCCCCCCCCACTTACTGCTCACAGGTAGCTGGTACCTCCTCCTTCTTTGCCTCTCCCTTCTCCTCCCCCTCCCCACTACTGCTCATAGG
>NW_014587612.1:0-2472 GCF_000485595.1 Priapulus caudatus
ATGCTGGCTACTCGCTGCTGCTCCACACAGCTGTTGCTGGTACTGCTGCAATTGCTAAACACACACACACACAGGCCTGCTACTCAGCTGCATACTAGGCTGGCTACTTGCTGCTACTGCACACAAGCTGAGCTCTGGTAGAGCGGCGATTTATTCTCGGGGAGAATTTACGTATTCTACATCGAGATTATTATCTATCGTATGTATTATTACTGACGATTTATGATACTTAATTACTCCGTTAAGATTCGGCGAGGTTTTTTCACTCGCGAGCCCAAGAAAAATGCGAAATATTATTTTTGGTAGCGGCAGCTGCTGACCTCGGTAATTTAGCCAGGCCAGTCTACGACACGATGTTCGTCGGCAAGGTGGCTGCGTCGGCTGGAGTTGTCTAATTGCGCTGGTGGGTGTGTACTGTAGTCATCCTAATTATATGTCGTCCCGGTTTGTAATAGGTGTCGGTACGCGGCTTTGATTAATCCAGCTGAAACACGGAATTGTGGAAGCGCCAGCCGGCGAATATTGAAAAACCACGGTCAACCGATCTCATATCCACGCCCGCAAAGTCGGCAGCCTTGATTGGAAGCTCCATGGCGTGGGCGTGGCGTGCGTTGCGTGCGTGCGTGCGTGCGTGCGTGCTCCTGCGTGTTTTGCGTAGCCCCTTGCTTTCAGCGTATGGCCGTGATTGGATATGCGGTGGTGCGTGTGCGTGTGCGTGTGCCGTGACTGCGTGTCAGCGTAGCGGTGTCGTGTGTGTGTGTTTGTGCGGAGTGCGTGCGTGCGTGCGTGCGTGGGCGTGCGGTGTCTAATACCTACGTTTGTGTTAAATCGAGCGCGGTCGCAAAAATGACGACCCCTACCGGGGCCCAGCGGAGCCCGTCAGGAATCTCTGAGAGCGCCGTCTGGGCGCCAGCGCCCGCGCGTCCCTAGCGTACTCCTGCTGGCTGAAATATAGCAGTAGGAGGGAACGTACGCACCAGCACACGCACCCACGCTACGCACGGGCACGCACACACGCCACGCACACACACGAACACATGCACCGCACACCACGCACCGTACAGAAACACACGTACACACGGGCAACCACGCACACACGTCGCACGCACCGACAACGCACGCAACGCGCACACACGCCACACAACTGCGCACCCGCTACAGGCACAGCCCGAACGCCACTAGCACTGCAACCGCCACGGTACAGAACACACGTACATAACAGCGCATGACCACGGACGCACGGCACACACTGCAACGGAGGCGGCCCCCAACCACACGCACTGACACGCCCACAACACGGCACACACACCACGCACAGACGCAGTCTCCATCTTCCTCCTCATCCGTCCTCTCTCTCGGAGAGTTCCTCTGTCTCTCTATCCTCGGTCTCTCTCTCTCTCTCTCTTTCATCTTTCTCTCTCTCTCTCTTCTCTCTCCTCTGCTCTCTCTTTTCCAGTTTTCATAACCACGAGCTTCTCCCTTTCTCCAGTAGCAACCTTCCGCGCTCCACAGATACTCAAGCCTCAGAGCTTTTCTCTCCACACACTCCCATACCCTCAATTCACGTCGTATCCCCAGCTCTCCCCTTCATCTCTCTCTAGCTTCTCCCCCCTTTTCTCTCGCCGCGCCCAGCTACTCTTCTCCTCGGCTTCTCACCCCCCGTCTTTCTGCATCTCTCTCTCTCTCTCTCTCTCTCTTTCTCTCTGTCTCTCTCTCATTATCCAATAATGCCTCAAATTCATTTGCAATCATCGAAACCATTAGAGAGGGATGTCAGCACTTATCCCGAGCTAGCTCATTTATCCCAAGTTTACGCCTCAATCAAGCACACACACTCGCGCGCATGTATTATGCATTGATGCGCTACGCCATGCGCTTTCACTCATAGATGCAATTAGCCAGGGGGAAGCAGGGAGAAGCTGACTACAGGGAGAGACTGCTGGGAGAAGCAGCAGCGACGACGGCAGGCGGAGAGAAACCGCGCGCGCGCAATTACACGCAGACGTAAACTACGGAAACGACGGAATGCGTAATGCGGGTTTCCCTGGCGGTTTGAACGCCGATCCCGTCGGCCCGTAACGACGGAGACACACACGAATGAAGAAAGGAACAAGAAAACAAGAAACAACGAAACAAGAAAGTAGAAAATCGGAGGAACGCGCCTATTGTCTTCTTCAGTCTCTTTCTCTCCCGCCCTCCCACCCACCTCTCAGGAAGGTGTGTTCGCGGGTGGGTGGGGGGGGGGGAGGTATTACGCGTGATGTGTGAATAAGATATAAGATATAAGATGTAAGATATAAGATATAAGATATAAGATATAAGATATAAGATATAAGATATATATATATAAGATATAAGATATAAGCTATAATAAGATATATATAAGATATAAGATAAAAAAATATAAGATATAAGAAATACGATATAAAATATAGGATATAAGATATAATAAGATATATATATAAGATATAA
>NW_014587613.1:0-309 GCF_000485595.1 Priapulus caudatus
TCTTCCTCATCGTTGCTGCTGCAGATATCGACGAGTGTGATACAGAGCCATGTATATTCGGCAGCTGTGTCGATGAAGTGAACGGATACTACTGCATCTGTGATCTCGGCTACGAGGGAGCCGACTGCAGCCAGAACATCAACGACTGTGAGGGAGATCCGTGCCAACATGGCGGCATCTGCTTCGACGGTACGCCCCGCAGCAACATGGCGCCCAGTGACGTCATTACCCTAGCGCGTTGACTCAGTAACGCAATGTCATGAAGATACTAGCGAATCATGGCATATATATATATATATATATATATAT
>NW_014587613.1:1947-2472 GCF_000485595.1 Priapulus caudatus
GGAGGAGGGTGTGTGTGGGGGAGGGTGTGTGTGGGGGCGGGTGTGTGTGGAGGAGGGTGTGTGTGGGGGAGGGTGTGTGTAGGGAGAGGGGGTGTGTGGGGAGAGGTGTGAGTGGGAGGAAGGTGTGTGTGCTTGGGGGGGAGGGTAGTTTGTGTTGTGGAGGGTGTTTGTATGGGAAGGGGGTAAGGTGTGTATGTTCCCGTGCGTACGTTCATGTCTGTGTGTATATATGTGTGTACGTGTCTGCGTGTGTGTGTATGTGTGTGCGTCCGTACGTACGCGCGTGTGCATGCGTGCGTAGATCATCTAAGGTCATTCCAGTTACACACGCGGGCTACTTTTAGAGAGGCCTACACGAGCGAATACACGCATTAACCTTGGCCGTAATCAGTGAACACGGAATAGCTCTCTCGCAGCATCTACCTTTCATTTGCCGCCATCGATAAAGAGAATGGGGAGAGGGACTCAGAGAGAGAGAGAGAGAGAGAGAGAGAGAGAGAGAGAGAGAGAGAGAGAGAGAGAGTA
>NW_014587614.1:0-549 GCF_000485595.1 Priapulus caudatus
CACGCGATCTCACCGACCATGTATCATATTCTACAGCAGCAGTAGCAGCAGCAGTGCGCACGCTTGCTCGCTGACGACTCGCTGGCGATACTAACACGCGAGAAATGCGCGCTTAGTACGGCTTTACAAGCTTCGTAAGCTGGCACACGAGAAGGCGAGCAGGCTGCGAGGAATGCTTACACATAGGTATCGGTCACAGACACACACACACACACACGGACGCACGCACGCACAAGCACGCACGCACAAGAACGCACGCACAGACACGCACGCACGAACACAGACACGCACATATACATGCACACACGCATGCACGCACACACACGCGCGCACGCGCGTGCATGGACGCACGCACGTACGCACACAGGCACGCGCGCACGGATACGCACACGCGCACGCATGCCCAGGTCCGCATGCATGCATGGATGCATGGACGCACACATGCGAGCAAACACGCATGCCCGCACACATACACACACACACACACACACACACACACACACACACACACACACACACACACACACACACACACACACACACACACAC
>NW_014587614.1:2096-2472 GCF_000485595.1 Priapulus caudatus
CTCTCTCTCTCTCTCTCTCTCTCTCTCTCTCTCTCTCTCTCTCTCTCTCTCTCTCTCTCTCTCTCTTCGTCTCTCTCTCGTCTCTCTCTCTCTCTCTCTCTCTCTCTCTCTCTCTCTCTCTGCTTCACGTTTCCTGCTTACTCGCATCTCAAGCAAGCACGCCCGCCGCCCTCACGAGGGGCACCCACGCGATCTCACCGACCATGTATCATATTCTACAGCAGCAGTAGCAGCAGTAGCGTGCACGCTTGCTCGCTGTCGACTCGCTGGCGATGCTAACACGCGAGAAATGCGCGCTTAGTACGGCTTTACAAGCTCCGTAAGCTGGCACGCGAAAAGGCGAGCAGGCTGCGAGGAATGCTTACACATAGGTATC
>NW_014587615.1:0-291 GCF_000485595.1 Priapulus caudatus
GACTCATGCGTCATTTTACTTGAGTAAAATAACTCACGTGAGCGCCCGGCTTAACATGCACCAGCTGGCGTGGAGAGCGTGTTATCTCCTGGTACGAACGCTTTGTCGTTGTACAGTTGTCTCACTCAAACCAATTGAAACGGATTCATATTCTCAACAGGTTCACGTGGCATGAATGCCTTTAGCGCGGAGAGTTTGATTACTCAGACGCACCATTAACTTGCAGGCGCGTGCATGTGTGTACGTATATGGAAAGCATTTTGTACCAAAAATCATAAAACCTAGTTTTAG
>NW_014587615.1:1936-2472 GCF_000485595.1 Priapulus caudatus
TATATATATATATATATATATATATCTGCCAGTTGCTCAACGTATTTCGCGACGCTCGGGTTATAACGCTTACTTACTGTTCGTGCGTGACGTGTACATGCGATCACCGCCGCACACGTATGCATTTAATCCTACTCATTAGTACTGCCTGCATGCTTCCGCAGACAGTTAATCACCGAGCGGTTCAGATGGTCTAATTCCAGGTATACACACCCGCCATCACCTCTCCACGCTGATTATCCTGTGTACTGGCTGGTGCTAACTATAGCAGGTGTACACGCAGGCCATGATATTGTTATATTTATCGATCTAGGGAGCGCGCAGGTCTGTAAACTAGATTGAAGGTTAGTGCAATAGATACGGACGCTTGACTAGAGCCAATGCAATATATATATAACATCATATATATATATATATATTATATATATTAACATGATCATATATACTACATGATCAGGAGTAGTACCGATTTGGGTTCTGCTACTGTTAGTCGTACATTTATGCTACGAAGAGTTAATAATACATATATTAATAGC
>NW_014587616.1:2102-2471 GCF_000485595.1 Priapulus caudatus
TCTCTCTTTCTTTATCCCGCACTCTCTCTCTCCCATTCTCTTTCTCGCTGAATCTCGTTTCCCCTTTCTCTCTCTCATTCTCATTCTTTCTCTCTCATTCTCTCGCGGGAGGGCGGGGGCGCGATCGCGATCGCACTCTGTGAGCTAGACAGCTGGAGGTGCTCGATCACAGTTGGTCAGAACACCGCTGGCATGTCATGCGGCATCGTGCACAGCGGACGTGTCTCTATCAGCGGCGTGGACTGTATAACGACGGCAGATAGAGGGACACAGAGAGACAGATAGAGAGAGAGAGAGAAGTAGAGAGATAGATATAGAGATAGTGATAGGGATAGAGAGATAGAGATAGAGAAAGAGAGAGTAAGAGAG
>NW_014587617.1:0-651 GCF_000485595.1 Priapulus caudatus
CCCCCATCTCTCTCTTTCTCTCTCCCTCTCTCGTCATCTCTCTCCCCATCTCTCTCTTTTTGCGCGCGCACATTTTCCGGTCAAATCAATAGCACGCCCATACAGAATCGCGCCTAATTGAATAACATTCTCTACTAAATATTTTCTTGATGGAAGCGTCCTTGATGATATATGCCGCGATCGCGACCACGATCTCGCAACGAAAGCGAATACTCAAATAGAAATCAATTTAATGCTTGAGAGGGCAATTGCGCGCGTACGCGCTCTATCTCCGATGTGTCTCGCGTAGTCTAGCATCATCCCAGACATCTCTGCAGACTAACCGGATTAGTATTGGCACGCTGCCAATTGCTTATCCTGGTCTGAATCCGACTTCTTTGGAATACCGTATCTCTGTGGGACCTCCTTCCACCCCCCCCCCACAAAAAAGAAGCCAGCTAAAGTAGTAGAGCTCTCTGCTTCCGTTCACACGGCGTCAACGACGCTTCTCGAACGGGGGGAAGGGGGGGGAAGCGGGTGGAAATATATCAAAATAAAATTTAGTTAATTAAGAATGTTACGACAACGACCGGGGGAGGGGAGGGGGGGTGTTTAGGGAGTGAGGGGGAGTGGGGAGGGGGGGGGGTGTTTAGGGAGGTGAGGGGAGGGGAG
>NW_014587618.1:0-379 GCF_000485595.1 Priapulus caudatus
TCTCTCTCTCTCTCGCTCGCTCGCTCTCTCTTTCTCTAGCCACCTACGTGCGCGGCTCCTCCGCTGATGCTCTCTCTCTCTCTCTCTCTCGCTCTCTCTCTCTCTCTCTCTCTTCTCAGCGCGCGCTCTCTCTCTCTCCTCTGCCCTGCATGTGAACGCGGCGTAACTCCTCTTCAGCCCCTCGTCGTTCCCCACCGTCCGCGCGCACCCCATCATCCTAGCTTTCCGGAGGGATAAAAACGCGTCTGCCTCTGTTGGCGGGCGCTAACGGCCGGCCGCTGTATGCATAATTGATCGTCGGCATTTGTCCAAATACGTTAGCCGCGTTTTTCTCTCCGCCGCGCGACTCGCTGCCGGTATATATATATATATATATATA
>NW_014587619.1:0-596 GCF_000485595.1 Priapulus caudatus
TTTAACAGTGGAGCTGGCGGTATCTTGTTCGATTGTTTCGCGGTAAACGAAATTTACTCAAAATTCTTCGTACATGTACACAGTTTGGATGAATTGGAATATGCAAAATGTACGATCGAAGTACCCACGTGCATGTGCACCGTGGAACACATTGAGCTCCAAGTACATATTCCAATATACATGTGCGTGCGCGCGTGTGTATGCGTGCGTGTGCGTGCGTGCGCGTGTGCGTGCGTGCATCTAAGATTCTTACAGTAGGGGAGAGTGGGTTTTGGGACCGTTATTTGATGGAAGGACTGCTACCATTCCACACCAATGGCTATCACACTTGTGCAAGGGTATTGATTGACCATTTTAGCAGGAGTTTCACGTCGCTGCAGTGTTGGCACATACTGGTAAATGCGCGTGAAATAAGACCACTTGGGGACCATGAGGCAACAGTAATTATAAAGCAAGATGGTCCAATCAATGAGCTTCAAGGGCTGATTGAATTGATTACCGTTAGAAAGAGGGAGAGAGATGGTGAGAAAGAGAGACAGAGAGAAAGATTGTGAGAAAGAGAGAAAGAAAGAGGGAGAGAGATAGCGAGAAAGAGA
>NW_014587619.1:1367-2470 GCF_000485595.1 Priapulus caudatus
ACGTACGGCGTGTAGCTACGTACGGCGTGTAGCTACGTACGGCGTGTAGCTACGTACGGCGTGTAGCTACGTACGGCGTGTAGCTACGTACGGCGTGTAGCTACGTACGGTGTGTAGCTACGTACGGCGTGTAGCTATGTACGACATCGTAGCTACGTACGGCGTGTAGCTACGTACGGTGTGTAGCTACGTACGGCGTGTAGCTACGTACGGCGTGTAGCTACGTACGACATGTAGCTACGTACGGCGTGTAGCTACGTACGGCGTGTAGCTACGTACGATGTGTAGCTATGTACAACATGTAGCTACGTACGGTGTGTTCGGGTCTCCGTCAGAGCGGAGCCATGGTTTCTCACGACTATCTAGGTAGCGCTGCTGCCGGCAGGTCAGGAGCATCTAGATTCTAGATAGATACTGTGTACAGCAGTTGTCGATTCTCATTTTCTGATTGTTTATCGAGCGTATCGGTTTTCTCTATTCTCTTTCATCTTCTACTTATTTTTTCATGCGCTCTGTCGCTGTGTTATTAGTTGGCAGGCACTCATTGATCCGTGCCCTATCGCTGTCAATGGGGGTTTGCCGGCGTTCCTACGATGGAGTGCTTGTTATAGGCAGGTAGTGGGGCTTCTAGACAAATAGAGGGTGTTAGGCAGATAGGGGGCTGTATAAGAAGTAAACGGGTTGCATGGCAGATAGGGGGTTATATGGCAAGTGAGGGGTTGTGTGGCAGATAGGGGGTTATATGGCAAGTGAGGGGTTGTGTGGCAGATAGGGGGTTATATGGCAAGTGAGGGGTTGTGTGGCAGATAGGGTGCTGTATCAGTGTATGACAGCTAGTAGGAAGTTGTATGGCAGATAAGGGAGAGTCTATAGCCAGATAAAGGTTGGAGAGCTTTGTTTTGTCTCCATTCGGAAAACGGACGAAACGTAAACAGCTCGCGGGGAAAGTGGGCCGCCCAACACGGCTGATGGTGTGTGCATGGAAGTGAACAACCACTGATGTAACAACAAACATCGCCGATAGACTCACCCCCGGGTATTCTGCCTCACAGTAGGTTCGTTCTCTCACGCGCTCTCTCTCTCTCTCTCTCTCTCTCTCTCTC
>NW_014587620.1:0-1658 GCF_000485595.1 Priapulus caudatus
ATATATACGGTACGGGTTCTTGCTGAAGCCTAGACACGACTGACCACTCTACTCCATCTCACCGTCCAACGAGTGTCCAGTTCACTCGACCGTGACCGCCAGGTCTCGACGTCGCCGCCGCGGTCAGTAGAGGTCAGTAGAGGTCAATGTAAGGCGATACGTGGCTGGACAGCGGTGTTGTTATGCGTTTGTTTGCGCGCGGCTACTGTAGCGCAGTGGTTCCGCCGCTGTTCGGGCTGACCGGGGGAGGGGGAGGGGAGGGTAGGGGGAGGGGGGAGGGGGAGCGGGATTCTTGTGTGTCCCTCGCTGATCTCGATCGTGGCTGCGTGCGGCAAACCTGAAACCTGTTCTCATTATTGTCGCTGCGCGCGGATGGCGTGAGCCTGACAGAGGCCTGAGTCTGAGCTTACACAGACATCGCCTGATCACCTCCCCCACCCACCGCCTAACCCTCCATCCATGTCTCACGCTACACACACACTGATCTCATCCTCTCTGCGTGCTGCCAGGGCTGCGTGTGATCCACCGACGGCAGTCCAACAAGACGCGAACACGCACGCACGCACGCACGTACACACGCACATACGCACGTACGCACGCACGCACGTACACACGCACGAACGCACGCACGCACACACGCACGCACGCACATCTTAAAGCTGTCTTAGTCCTCAGTAATCCCTGACCGTCGACCGTGGAAGCGCAGCTCGGGGGAATGTAGCGGGAGGAGGGGGAGGGGGAGGCTTGGGAGGAGGGGGTGGGCAAGGACCCGCACACCGGTTATAATCCTACTGTCGCGCGGATTTACCATGGCTAGGAGAATCTCCGATCGCCCTGCAGTTATTCTTGTGTCGATTCCCCCCCCCCTTCACCTTCTTCTCTCTTACCCTCTCCCCCGCGGCTGGTGGATCAGTATCCACATGATCACCTATCTTTGTCGCTGGAATGTTTCACGTTAAACGCAGTTATCGACGACATGACGATGACGATGACGACGACGATGACGATGACGATGATCTGTATTACAGGCGTGCAGGCGTGAAGCCCGCATGTGGTTTCCATCGTCCGCTGTCCGCATTCGGCGCGCGCGCGCTCGTGGCTTCCCTCCCCGATCCTACTCAGCCTCCGCATCCTCATCCGTGCACGTGCGTCTCATCAGCTTCCCTCCCTGCTCATCAGTAGCAACCCTTCTCCTCGGCCGCCGCCGCCGCCGCTGCTGCTGCTGCTGCTGCTGCTGCTTGTCACAGCCATGTGTGTCTCGTTGGGGTTGGCTCTGACGGAATGGCGACGTCCTGTGGACAGGACCCAACGAAAATATTGTTGTTTTCGGCAGACTGACGATGGCGTGCCACCGCACCCTGCTCTCGCTCGCGTTTTTTCTTCGCATCTCGGCGCGCGGCCTGTCGTTCTATTGCACTAAGCTGTGTGAACATACCCACGGTGAGACGTACACCGAGTCTAAGCTAACAAGCACCCCTCCCTCCTCTCTGTGTGTGTGCATGTGTGTCGCTCGCTCTTTCGCGCTTGCGCGCTCTGTCACTCTCTGTCTCTCTCGCTAGCTGTTTATCTTTATCTTTCTCTCCTCTCTCCTTTCGCGCGCTCTCTCTCCTCTCTCTCTCTCTCTCTCTCTCTCTCTCTCTCTCTCTCTCTCTCTCTCT
>NW_014587620.1:2045-2470 GCF_000485595.1 Priapulus caudatus
ATCTTTATCTTTTTTTCTCTCTCCCCTCTCCCCTCGCGCGCGCTCTCTCTCCTCTCTCTCTCTCTCTCTCTCTCTCTCTCTCTCTCTCTCTCTCTCTCTCGCTCGCTCGCTCTTTCTCTCTCTAGCTAGCGTGCTCTCCTTATTTTTCACCCACTTGGTCTCTGTCTCCCATTATACCTCTAACGCTCTCCCTTCCCCATCTCTCTAGTTTTAGCCCCCTTTTCCTCTCTCTTCATCTCTCCTGTAACACGTGTCAGCTCTAGATTATATGCAACCGCGTGGTTTTATGCTAGCAATACAGACTTCTTACGTCACAAACGCTAGATGTTCTTACGCCACGTAGATCAGCACCTGTCGTTGGTGTGTGTGGGGGGGGGCTGTGTGTGTGTGTGTGTGTGTGTGTGTGCGTGCGTGTGTGTGTGTGT
>NW_014587621.1:0-572 GCF_000485595.1 Priapulus caudatus
CACTAGTGCACGACTCGTCCACCCACTCCTCCGTCACACTAGTGCACGACTCGTCCACCCACTCCTCCGTCACACTAGTGCACGACTCGTGCACCCACTCCTCCGTCACACTAATGCACGACTCATCCACCCACTCCTCCGTCACACTAGTGCACGACTCGTACACCCACTCCTCCGTCACACTAGTGCGCGACTCGTCCACCCACTCCTCCGTCACACTAGTGCACGACTCGTCCACCCACTCCTCCGTCACGTACACTAGTGCACGACTCGTCCACCCACTCCTCCGTCACACTAGTGCACGACTCGGTGCACTAGTGTGACGGAGGAGTGGGTGGAGACTCGTCCACCCACTCCTCCGTCACACTAGTGCACGACTCGTCCACCCACTCCTCCGTCACACTAGTGCACGACTCGTCCACCCACTCCTCCGTCACACTAGTGCACCCACTAGTGCACGACTCGTCCACCCACTCCTCCGTCACACTAGTGCACGACTCGTCCACCCACTCCTCCGTCACACTAGTGCATGACTCGTCCACCCACTCCTCCGCCACACTAGTGCATGACTC
>NW_014587621.1:2154-2470 GCF_000485595.1 Priapulus caudatus
CGATGCGTTCGATCGACGACTCATCCACCCACTCCTCCGTCACACTAGTGCACGACTCGTCCACCCACTCCTCCGTCACACTAGTGCACGACTCGTCCACCCACTCCTCCGTCACACTAGTGCACGACTCATCCACCCACTCCTCCGTCACACTAGTGCATGACTCGTCCACCCACTCCTCCGTCACACTAGTGCACGACTCATCCACCCACTCCTCCGTCACACTAGTGCACGACTCGTCCACCCACTCCTCCGTCACACTAGTGCACGACTCGTCCACCCACTCCTCCGTCACACTAGTGCACGACTCGTCCAC
>NW_014587622.1:0-450 GCF_000485595.1 Priapulus caudatus
TCTTTAAAGCAGACGTAAATATAAATATAACTATAACTACATATTGTACGTATTGTATGCATATGCGCGTACTTATACATAATGAATAATGGTTGCACTTAGCATTACACGCCGCCGCGTACTCTGTATTATAATGTTTAGACTAATTCTCGGCGTTGTACGGTACGGGTTTGTGCCATTATAGGGCCCAAGTACCCGTTGATGCTAGCTAGCATCAACGTTGTGATATCTATGGAAATTGCTGCTGTTCCAACGATATATACGCGGACAGAATTGCTCGCTCCGGAAAGGGTTTGGGATAGCCGTTTAGTGCGCTTGACTTATGACTGTGAGAACGGAATGAGCACGTATAAACATTTGCAAGGATCTGAATGCCCGGCGGGTGCGTGTGTGTGTGTGTGTGTGTGTGTGTGTGTGTGTGTGTGTGTGTGTGTGTGTGTTCGTGCGTGC
>NW_014587622.1:1934-2469 GCF_000485595.1 Priapulus caudatus
GAGAGAGAGAGAGAGAGAGAGAGAGAGAGAGAGAGAGAGAGAGAGAGAGCGTGCGTGCGTGCGTGCGTGCGTGTGTGTGATGCGAGGGGTGAAGTGAGGGGAAGGAGAGAGTGAAGAAGGGGAGGGGTGTAGAGCGAAGGGAGAGGTAAAGAGAGGCGGAAGATAAGGAGAAAAGAGGAAAGATGAGGAGAGAGAGGGAGCTACGAAAGATGGATAGGGATACAGATATAGGATAGAGAGTTAGTTGCAACTGGAGCCAGACAGAGACGCCAACAATTTAGACATGGCTCACTATCAGTCTCACTCTCAGGGTTTTTCTCCGTATACTGCCTGTATCTGGAAGCAATCCTGTTTCCTTTAATGTACAACGCAGGATGAGGGAAAGGGAAGGGTACGATTACTAGCACAGTGCCCCCCCCCTCCATCATGGCCCTCTCCCCACCCAGCATGGCTTTCTCTCCTTTCCGTCTTGACCTGGCTCTCTCCCTGCCTATCCTGGCTCTCTCTCTCTCTCTCTCTCTCTCTCTCTCTCTCT
>NW_014587623.1:0-669 GCF_000485595.1 Priapulus caudatus
TTGCTACTGCCAATGCTGGGTTCTCCCCTTAGCTTGCTACTGCCAATGCTGGGTTCTCTATGGTCCCTGGCTTGCTACTGCCAATGCTGGGTTCTCCCCTTAGCTTGCTACTGCCAATGCTGGGTTCTCCCCTTAGCTTGCTACTGCCAATGCTGGGTTCTCTATGGTCCCTGGCTTGCTACTGCCAATGCTGGGTTCTCTATGGTCCCTGGCTTGCTACTGCCAATGCTGGGTTCTCTATGATCACTGAAAGTTAATGTAAATAAACTGGATTAACATTAAGGTTACATAAGTAACGTGAGTTAACGTAATTTATAAAACTTGTATTTGATTCCATGTGAGGTCTTGGCTCTCTTGAAATCATAATGTGATCAATCAAACTTGACACCCGTTACATTGAAGTAACGATAAATCAGTAGAAAAGAAATAACGAATATGGCGTTTGTTAGGTGAAACAGCTCAGCTAATCGCGCATCCGTTTGCAGGCACACAGAAGAGCAAGCTACCGCCGGAGTATAAGTACACTTACGGCTACCTCATCATCATACTACGATTCTTCACCATTACTGGCAAGCACGTACGTACAGCCCAACATGGGGTGATACTCCATTAGGAGTGTTCCCAACTTTAATGTCATTAATGGTTAGGGTTATGTTATATGTTAGGTTA
>NW_014587623.1:1872-2469 GCF_000485595.1 Priapulus caudatus
TGTGATGCTCACCGCTCTCTCTCTCTCTCTCTCCGTCGCCTAGGCAACGCTGAAGATGCTGATGCTCACCGTTCTCTCTCTCTCTCTCTCTCTCTCTCCGTCACCTAGGCAACGCTGAAGATGCTGATGCTCACCGCTCTCTCTCTCTCTCTCTCCGTCGCCTAGGCAACGCTGAAGATGCTGATGCTCACCGTTCTCTCTCTCTCTCTCTCCGTCACCTAGGCAACGCTGAAGATGCTGATGCTCACCGTTCTCTCTCTCTCTCTCTCTCTCTCTCTCCGTCACCTAGGCAACGCTGAAGATGCTGATGCTCACCGTGCTCGTCTCGATGCTCAAGTCCTTCTTCATCATCATGGGCATGTTCCTGCTCATCCTCTTCTACGCGTTCGCCGGCGTCATCATGTTCGGCTGCGTGAAGTACGGCGAGAACCTCGGCCGGCACGCCAACTTCGCGACGGCAATGAAAGCTGTGGAGACGCTGTTTCGCATCGTCACGGGCGAGGACTGGAACAAGATCATGCACGACTGCATGGTGGGTGACCGCACGCCAGGGTAGTAGCCCGGAATGAGTATTGTGGGAGTGCAGAAAAAATATTT
>NW_014587624.1:0-311 GCF_000485595.1 Priapulus caudatus
TTGTAGAGAGCGAGGGAGGTGACGACTCGCTTCCGCCGACAATTGTAGAGAGCGAGGGAGGAAGCGAGCCGTCACCGCCGACAATTGTAGAGAGCGAGGGAGGAAGCGAGTCGTCACCGCCGACAATTGTAGAGAGCGAGGGAGGAAGCGAGTCGTCACCGCCGACAATTGTAGAGAGCGAAGGAGGAAGCGAGTCGTCAACGCCGACAATTGTAGAGAGCGAGGGAGGAAGCGAATCGTCACCGCCGACAATTGTAGAGAGCGAGGGAGGAAGCGAGTCGTCACCGCCGACAATTGTAGAGAGCGAGGGA
>NW_014587625.1:0-395 GCF_000485595.1 Priapulus caudatus
AGAGAGAGAGAGAGAAAGAGAGAGAAAGAAAGAGAAAGAAAGAGAGGGTAAGAGAGAAAGAGAGAGAGAGAGAGAGAGAGAGAGAGAGAGAGAGAGAAAGAGAGCGAGAGAGAGACATCTCACTACATCTACATCACACTAGCGCCTCTCTCACACTTCCGCCCTGCGCCTGCATATGTTGCTACACCGCGCTAGTTGCTGTTGCTGAACCGCCAAATGAAATCCTGTCTTGTTAGTCACAACCGGATTACGCTCACGATTTTGACCCCCAGAGAAATAACACAACATCATGAAGTAAATGGAATCGCAGAGATAGATAGCAAAAAAAGAGACAGAGATAGAGTAATAGAGAGAGAGAGAGAGAGAGAGAGAGAGAGAGAGAAAGTGAGAGAGAG
>NW_014587625.1:1835-2469 GCF_000485595.1 Priapulus caudatus
ACACACACACACACACACACACACACACACACACACACACACACACACACACACACACACACACACACACCTCTTACCACTTTCACTCTCTTCACTCAACTCTCTCTCTCTAGATCTCTCGTGATATATATATATATATATATAAAATATATGGATATATGCATACATATACATCCGGATAGCTTGCTGAAGATCAGAGAAAGACTATTTATAGTCGTAAACTGCCAGACTAGCTTCGCCGTAATCTCCGGCGTCATCTTCAATAAGGCGGCGGATGCAGGCTGCCATTGTCAGCGGAAATCTCACAGGCGTCAGCTTATAGATTCTCCATACTCCAGTGTCTTAGATCCATGTCATGTTACTTCGGTCTTATCCTAGCCTTATAACTTTATACCTTTATAACCTCAGTACCCAAGTGCTTCTGATCTATATTTCAGCGTCATAAGTATATATACATACATATATCAGTGTCCTAGGGGTATTATGGTAGGGTATTATGGTAGGGTACGCACATATGACTGTCGTATCGAGAGCTGGAGCAAGCGAGAGAGAGAGAGAGAGCGGGAGAGAGAGAGTGCGCAAGAAAAAGAAAGAAGGGGAGAGAGAGAGAGAGAGAGAGAGAGAGAGAGAGAGA
>NW_014587626.1:0-313 GCF_000485595.1 Priapulus caudatus
CAAGGGTGAGAGGTCGGAGTTAAGGGTGGGAGTCTGTGGGTAGGGGTGAGGTCGTAGACGAGGGCGGGAGTCTGAGCCTGAGGGTGGGGGGGGGGGTCGGAGCATTATGGCAAGGGTGAGAGCAAAGAGATGTAAAGTGGGTGCCGAGTGAGGAGCGTGCACAGATTGCATAATCTGTTCTCCTCTCAATATCGCCTCTACGACACGTTACCTCCTCCCCCTCCCCCTCCCACTCTCCTCCATTTACTGCGTAACCCGTGCCCGCTCTTTCTCTCTCTCCCTCTCTCGCGCGCGCGATTTCTCTCGCTTTCTC
>NW_014587627.1:0-262 GCF_000485595.1 Priapulus caudatus
TACATGCAATTTTGTAATGCCATAAACTATATTACACTGTTTGTGTACAGCGACGTACGTACATTCTAAAACTACGTGTGAACGCTATACGCGTATCGTTCAGAGTCCGTGAGATACGCGTTCGAAACTGGATTTTACGGTACGTGTGAACGCGCTATTACTCAAATCGTTCGCGCCATATGATGGTCTAATTATACACTTTCTTACCGCCCATATAGCCGTGCTTATATTAGCCTGTGCGATACCGCGCGTAGATACCTGC
>NW_014587627.1:2034-2469 GCF_000485595.1 Priapulus caudatus
ACAGATGAGGCTACAGATGAGGATACAGATAAGGTTACATATGAGGTTACAGATGAGGTTACAGATGAGCTTACAGATGAGGCTACAGATGAGGCTACAGCTGAGGTTACAGATGAGGTTACAGAGGAGGCTACAGATGAGGCTACAGATGAGGCTACAGATGAGGATACAGATAAGGTTACATATGAGGTTACAGATGAGGTTACAGATGAGGCTACAGATGAGGCTACAGATGAGGCTACAGATGAGGCTACAGCTGAGGTTATAGAGGAGGCTACAGATGAAGCTACAGATGAGGCTACAGATGAGGATACAGATAAGGTTACATATGAGGTTACAGACGAGGTTACAGATGAGCTTACAGATGAGGCTACAGATGAGGCTACAGATGAGGATACAGATAAGGTTACATATGAGGTTACAGACGAGGTTACA
>NW_014587628.1:0-501 GCF_000485595.1 Priapulus caudatus
CACACACACACACACACACACACACACACACACACACACACACACACACGTACCACCGATGAACTGACGTACCCTTTGAGTAGCTTGTAGAGCATACATCCTAGCGAGAACCAGTCGGCACTGGAGTCATACGCTGTTCCCTTGGACAACACCTCCGGTGCCATGTACCCGTGCGTTCCTCTGCGAAAAGACATGTATACATGACATATACACAGATATAGATGTAATGGTCAAACATGGATAGCGAACGGGAAGGAGAGAGGGAGGGAGAGAGGAAGAGAAGGAAAGGGGGAGAGGGGGAGAGTGGGAGAAAGGGAGAGAGGGAGAGAGGGAGAGAGGGAGAAAGTTAAAAGCATAGAGTCAGAAAAGTCGTGTACATGACATATATACAGATGTAAAGGTCAAACATGGATAGCGAACGGTAAGTCGGAAGACATGGGGGAAGGAGGTAGGGAGGGAGGAGGGAAGGAGAAAGGAGGAAGGGAGGGAGGGAAGGAGGTA
>NW_014587628.1:2057-2468 GCF_000485595.1 Priapulus caudatus
AGAGAGAGAGAGAGAGAGAGAGAGAGAGAAAGAAAGAGAGAGAGAGAGAGAGAGAACCGACAGAGCGAGAACGCGACAAGAGCATTTCTCTAGAGAGCACACAGCGCCGCCCTGGCAGCAGCAACACTCCACCCAGCAGCAGCAGCAACACTCCACCCAGCAGCAGCAGCAACACTCCACACAGCAGCAGCAGCAACGCTATATGTTTATCACGAGATAGAAAAAAGAGAGAAAGACGCGACGACGCGTGTCGTACGACGCGGTAAGGTAACACGCCCCTGGAAGAGGCGAGTGGGATATGCGCGCGGGGAAAGAGAGAGCGGGGATAGAGAGAAGAGGGGGCGAGGAGGGAGGGAGGAGAGCGAGGAGAGAGAGAGAGAGAGGAGGTGGGGAAAGAGCGGGGAAGGAGAG
>NW_014587629.1:0-537 GCF_000485595.1 Priapulus caudatus
AGAGAGAGAGAGAGAGAGAGAGAGAGAGAGAGAGGGGGGGGAGAGAGAGAGAGAGAGAGAGAAGGCTGTGAGTGGTTGTATGAGTTCTCATCATCATCGCAGTCTCAGAGAAGTCCCTCAAACCCAGCAGGAGTGCATGCACGCACGCACGGACGCACACACACACACACACGCACGCACGCACGCACGCACGCCTACCCACACATACACTCGCATGCATGCAGGCACGCACACATACATATACACACGGACGCACACACACACACGTATGCCCGCATGCACGCATGAACAACGCGCGTATACATACACGCATGCACGCAGGCACGCACGCACGCATACACGCATGCACGCACGCACGCACGCACGCATGAACGCGTGCGTGCATATTACCATGTACAGTAGTCACGCGTGCAAGTACACGCGAGAAAGAATCCCACTATATAAACAGTGAAACAAGGAGAGGCTGAAAGTAATCAATCATCAAGCTTCACCCTCATGCTCCCCTCACTGCGCGCTCCCCCTCCCTCTCTCTCTCTC
>NW_014587629.1:1996-2468 GCF_000485595.1 Priapulus caudatus
AGAGAGAGAGAGAGAGCGAGAGAGAGAGAGAGAGAGATAGAGCGAGAGAGAAAGAAAGAGACTGAGACAGAGAGAAAGAAAGATAAAAATAGAGAGAGCGGGGGGGGGAGCGGAGGCAGCGCAGACAATATGAGGAAACCGATAGACTCGATGTGGAACTTTGATAGGACAATGACCTCCCAGCTTCCGTGGATGGCTCCCTAATTACACCGATGGGGCTTTCTAATTAGGCAATTGCTTTTGAATCTCGCAGTGGCACGGACGTGAGGGAGCGTGGCGTAGATAGCGGAGCGTGGCGGCCGTCTAGACTTCAGCTGACTGCGCCAACCGACTGCGCATGCGCCCCGAGGTTCACGAGGTGCGTACTGCGCATGCGCCCCGAGGTGCGTATTCGTGAATACCATCGTGTGATCTTTACACTTCTAGCACTGATTATATATATATATATATATATATATATATATATATATAT
>NW_014587630.1:0-700 GCF_000485595.1 Priapulus caudatus
TCTCTCTCTCTCTCTCTCTCTCTCTCTCTCTCTCTCTCTCTCTCGCTCTCTCGCGCACTTCTATCTTCCCTCCTCTCTATCTCTCTCTTTCTCCTTTATATCTTTTCTCCTCTATCTCTCTCTTTCTTTCTCCTCTATCTCTCTCTTTCTTTCTCCTCTATCTCTCTCTTTCTCCTCGTATTCGCCTTCCTTCATTCACTACTCTCGCTCTCCGTTCGGTCATTGTTTTCGTTTTCCGCACACAAAAAAAGAAAAGAAGAATTCGAGTTTCCCTCCTGCTACATGTTCGCATGCAGTTGTTAACACTAATTGTCGTCGAGTGTCGCGTGTCTATCATATACCGGCGCGTTTTTCACTGACCATGATATCAAGAGCTAGCGAGTTAAAATTACGCGTTTCCTCTGCGCGGTGGCTGCAGCGGCAGAGGCGGAGGAGGGGGCGGCGGAGGCGGGTGGCAGCAGAGGCAGCGGCGGCGGCAGCGGCGGCAACAGAGGCGGAGGCGGCGGTGGCGGCGGCGGTGGCGGCGGCGGTGGAGAAGGCGAGCGCTCTTCTTGTCCGTCGCAAAAATCCCGTCGTTTCTTTCATTGACGGTTATTGAATGGGAGGACGGCGTTTGTAGCGGCGGTGTAATCCATGCCTATGCAGCGTGTATAGATGCAGGTGTATAGACACGCTTGGCGAAAGGTGGGTAGGAGATAGA
>NW_014587630.1:1940-2468 GCF_000485595.1 Priapulus caudatus
GAGAGAGAGAGAGAGAGAGAGAGAGAGAGAGAGAGAGAGAGAGAGAGACAGTATGTGTACGCCAGCCCGCGCCCTACTTGCCGCTATTATCAAATAAACAGGCGCGCGAAGTTAAACAAAGATTTAGCGCCGCTAAAAGAAGAACGGCAAGCCTCAAGAGAAACGCGCCCGAAAACCCCCGCAGATCGCCGCGCGCAAAACCCCGCTACTTGACCTTTTTCTCCGTCGCAGAGGACACGCGCCAGCTGTTTCCCCCCCCCTCTCCCGCATCTCCGGCGAGGCCGACAATCCGGGAATACGGGAAGTTGTTTTCGTTGCCGTTGCTCGCTCGTCTGCGCATATAATAAAACCTCACTGGGGTAAGTGCAGCCGACTTTACTGCTGCTCGCTTCAGCTTCTGCCTGTCCCCCCCCCACACCCCCGACCCACTGCGTAAACAAAAACATGACATACCGGGTCGCACTTCGTTTGCAACAGTCGCAGCTAGCGGTGGCTGCGTTCATGGCTGCCGTGGGTTTCGCAGGGGGG
>NW_014587631.1:0-649 GCF_000485595.1 Priapulus caudatus
GTTGTTTATTGTAGGTGGAGGTGCTTCATTGTTGTTGTTGTTGTTTATTGTAGGTGGAGGTGCTTCATTGTTGTTGTTGTTGTTTATTGTAGGTGGAGGTGCTTCATTGTTGTTGTTGTTGTTTATTGTAGGTGGAGGTGCTTCATTGTTGTTGTTGTTGTTTAGTGTAGGTAGAGGTGATTCATTGTTGTTGTTGTTGTTTATTGTAGGTGGAGGTGCTTCATTGTTGTTGTTGTTGTTTATTGCAGGTTGAGGTGCTACATTGCTTGCTGTTTGGTTCACTGATCTCTGCTGTCGACCCGGTCGCCGTGCTCGCCGTGTTTGAAGAGGTCCACGTCAACGAGATCCTTCACATCATCGTGTTCGGCGAGTCCCTGCTCAACGACGCCGTCACCGTGGTGAGTGAGAAAACACGGATGCTACGCGTGCTGTGGTTAGTGAGAAAACACGGATGCTACGCGCGCCGTGGTTAGTGAGAAAACACGGATGCTACGTGCTCGGTGGACTGAGTGAGAAAACACGGATGCTACGCGCTCGGTGGTGAGTGAGAAAACACGGATGCTACGCGCTCGGTGGTGTATAGCACACACCATCGTGAGTGAGAAAACACGCGTAATTCACGTGCCATGGTTAGTGAGAAAACACGTAT
>NW_014587631.1:2003-2468 GCF_000485595.1 Priapulus caudatus
GCAACGCGCGCCGTGGGGAGTGAGAAAAACACGTAATGCTACGCGCGCCGTGGTTAGTACAGGAAACACCGATAGTGGGAAAATACGTATAACGCACATGGTGGTCTAGTATAGCACACACTACCGTGAGTGAGAAAACTTCATCCCATGCCACACAAGTAAATCGAGGTAGTTGGGATTCGTAAAGTCCCAAGGGTTTCTTCCCTCTAATCCCCTCCTGCCCGCTCGGTGCGGTGTTGTCCGCGTAGCTAATGTACGGCCACGTTGTAACGGGTACTAATGGAGGCCTGCCGACAGTGAGTCGCTGGAATCGAGTGATTACATTCTTCCTATACGAGAGAGAGAACGAGTACTACTACTACTACTACTAATAATTCTACTAGTAATTACGAGAGAGAGAAAGAGGGGGAGAGGGAAGAAAGAGAGCGCGCGCGAGAGAGAGAGGGAGAGAGAGAGAGAGAGAGA
>NW_014587632.1:0-209 GCF_000485595.1 Priapulus caudatus
TAGTAGTAGTAGTAGTAGTAGTAGTAGTAGTAGTAGTAGTAGTAGTAGTAGTAGTAGTAGTAGTAGTAGTAGTAGTAGTAGTAGCAGCAGCAGCAGGAGCCTGCTAGTAGTAGTAGTAGTAGTAGTAGTAGTAGTAGTAGTAGTAGTAGTAGTAGTAGTAGTAGTAGTAGTAGTAGTAGTAGTAGTAGTAGTAGTAGTAGTAGTAGTAG
>NW_014587632.1:1832-2467 GCF_000485595.1 Priapulus caudatus
AGGTCTAAACTGACTCGCGCTTTCACAAATTTGTGCGCGAGCAATTTGTCTAAATATTATATATCGCGCGTCTAATAACGTAGCGCGCGCGCGAGCGTGCGTGTGTGTGTGTGTGGTGTGTGTGTGTGTGTGGTGTGTGTGGGTATGTGTGTGTGTATGCTGTGTGTGGTGTGTTGTGCGTGTGCGGCGTGCGGTGTGTGCGTGCGGCTGCGTGCGTGTGTGCGCGCGGCGGCGCGGCGTGTGTGGTGTGTGTTGTGTGTTGTGTGTGTGTGTGTGTGGTGTGGCGTGTGTGCGTATGTGTGTGTGCGTGTGCTTGCTAATCAATATCCCTCGAAATGTCGTATAGCGAACTGCTCAAGGGCACAAAAAATTCCTCTGCAGACACTTTATTGACACAACTCGTAAACACCGACTAGTTTGACCCTGCCCCTCTACCGCGGCAAATAAGTGATCGCAAATGAAACACAAGAATAGGCTAGTGCGTGTGTGCGTGTGTGCGTGTGTGCGTGCGTGTGTGCGTGCGTGCGTGTTTGTGTGTGTGCGTGTGTGAGTATGTGTGTGTGTGTGTGTATGTGGGTGTGGGTGTGCGTATGTGTCTGTGTGTGTGTGTGTGTGTGTGTGTGTGTTGTGGTGGT
>NW_014587633.1:0-788 GCF_000485595.1 Priapulus caudatus
GCACCTGTAATTAATACACCTGCGCACCTGTAATTAATACACCTGCGTACCTGTGAGCGGGGCTTCCCGGGCGTATGTTGGTGATGGTGAGCGGCCGTGACTTCATCCTGTCGTTGCAGGTTCCTCCTCGCAGCGTGAAGCCGAAGCTGTTGTCTTCCTTGAACAGCTTCAGCTCGACCGTGCGCGCGCACACGCACGGAGACACCTCGCCGGCTGCAGGGTAGAGAAACGTAGATATATAGATATGTAGAGACATGTATCTCTCTCTGTGTGTCTCTCTGTCACACACACACGCACACACGCACGGAGACACCTCGCCGGCTGCAGGGTAGAGAAACGTTGATATATAGATATGTAGAGACATGTACATCTCTCTGTGTGTCTCTCTGTCACACACACGCGCGCGCACACGCATGGAGACACCTCGCCGGCTGCAGGGTAGAGAAACGTAGATATATAGATATGTAGAGACATGTATCTCTCTCTGTGTGTCTCTCTGTCACACACACACACACGCGCGCACACGCACGGAGACACCTCGCCGGCTGCAGGGTAGAGAAACGTAGATATATAGATATGTAGAGACATGTATATCTGTCTGTGTGTCTCTCTGTCACACACACACGCGCACACACGCCCGGAGACACCTCGCCGGCTGCAGGGTAGAGAAACGTAGATATATAGATATGTAGAGACATGTATCTCTCTGTGTGTGTCCGTGTCTCTCTCTATGTCTGTCTCTCTCTCTATGTCTCTCTCTCTCTCTCTGTCTCTCTCCTCTCCTCCTC
>NW_014587633.1:1870-2467 GCF_000485595.1 Priapulus caudatus
CTCTTCTCCCCCTCCTCTCCCTTCTCCATCTACTCGTTCTTCTCTCTCTCTCTCCTGTCTCTCTTCTCTCCCTCCTCTCCCTTCTCCATCTTCTCTCTCTTCTCCCTCTCCTCTCTCTTTTCCCCCTCCTTTCTCTTCTTTCCCTCCACTCTCTTCCTTCCCTTCTCACACTTCACCCCTTCCTCTCCCTACTCCTCCCTCTCCTCTTTCTCCCTCTCCCTCCTCGGATATTCTATAATCACATTTATAATAGGCATTTATAATCACATTAATAATACAGATTTTATAATCACATTTACATGTGATGATCATATACTATAATCCACCAGCGTGTTACATTACCCCAACACTCACGGTTTCCCGCCAAGACCCGCCCTCGCGGACGAAATTGGAAATTAAATTGGTTCGATAGTCGGGTAAAGGACGAATGAAGGGCAGATATACGGTTCATAGAACGTTAGCAGCGCTACCCAATGTACGTGTAGCCAGAGCACGCATATCATATATATATATTTATATATATATATACATACATATATTATTTTATACATATATATACATATATATATACACATATATATATGATATAGGTGCTCT
>NW_014587634.1:897-2467 GCF_000485595.1 Priapulus caudatus
AGAGAGAGAGAGAGAGAGAGAGAGAGAAAGAGAAGAGAGATGAGAGAGAGAGAGAGGAGAGAGAGAGAGAGTGCAATATCGTCACTGCGGCGGCGAGCAGGAGGATTCAATTTCGCGGTTTGAATCCTCTAAATTCTGAATTTCCGTACATACTACAACCGCTAACAAGGTTTTTAGCGTCGGTTAACGACCGCACATCGGGCAGAAATCCGGCGCTAAGTCGGCCTTTCTAGAGGGGAGACGAGAGAGGAGAGAAGAGAAGAGAGAGAGAAAAGAGAGGAGAGAGAGAGAGAGCGAGGAGAAAGAGACGAGAGAAAAGAGAGATAGAGAGAAAGAGAGAAAAAAAAGAAGAGAAGGCGAGTGAGAGTAGAGAGAGAGAAGCGAGAGAGAGCGAGAGAAGAGAGAGAGCGAGAGGAAGAGAGGGAGAGAGAAAGGCGGGAGAGAGAGAGAGTGAGCGAGAGAGAGAGAGACGAGAGCAAAAAAGAGAAGCTGCGATGAGAGAAGAGAGAGAGAGAGGGAGATGGGAAAGAAGGGAGAGAGAGAGATAGAGAGAGAGAGGAGAGGAGAGAAAAAAAAAGAGCGCGAGAGAAAGCGAGAGAAGAGAGAGAGAGAGTGAGAAGAAAGAGCGAAGAGAGGGAGGAGAGAGAGAGAAAGCAGAGAGAGAGAGGAGAGAGAAGGAGAAACGAGAGAGAGAGGACGGAGAGAAGAGAGAAATGAAAGAGAGAGAGAGAGAAGGAGGGAGAGAGAGAGAAAACGAGAGAGAGAGGAGAGAGAGAGAGAGAGAGAGAGGGATAGAGAGAGGCGAGGAAAGAGAGAGAGAGGGAGAGAAAGAACAGAAAGAGAGAGAGAGAGAAGAGAGAGAGACGAGAGAGAGAAGAGAAGAGGGGATACGAGAGAGAGAGAGGGAAAGAGAGAAGAGAAAGGAGAGAAAGAAAAGAAAGAGAGAAGAGAGAAGAGAGAGAGAGAGAGAGAGGCTGCAATTATCTGATTAGATTCACGTACATATACTTTCGGCTTTGGGGGGACGGGGCTTGGGGGGAGGGGGAGAGTTTTACCCGGCTAACGCTACACTTACTGCGGCAACTCGACTCGGATTGATGTTCTATGCGGTGAATGGAATGGTTTTCGCTGTCGCGGGGATATCACTGCGTGCAGCGTGCCGCAATGAGCTGACGAGGTTTGACTGGGATTCTTTAACAGTCGCCTGCGCCGTTCGCGAACAAAGGCTATCCACGGAAAGCACTTGCAAGTTATATACCACTCTATGTAAGCGAGCTACTGGTTAAAAGAAATCACGTAAAATGGCGGCGGTTTGCGAATCAGAGACACTGACTGCATGCTGCACGATGTCTGAACTAGTTTTCGCTAGTCATGGTTAGCAGTGGCCATTTTGTTGCGCGTGTCATGTTAGCCGTTACCAACGATACCTCTGCGTGTGTTGTTTACGTTAGTTACTTCGCATTTACCGGAGGCGTTGTCACCACTGATCTCTATTATACTAACCTTAGTTATCGCTGCCACTATCGTGAATATTTCGTAGCAGTTATCAATAGTTATATATATATATATA
>NW_014587635.1:0-338 GCF_000485595.1 Priapulus caudatus
ACACACACACACACACACACACACACACACACACACACACACACACACACACACACACATAAATAAATACACACGCACGCTGATTTACATGTAAATCTCACGCGACGATATGCTTATCGATTAGATTAGCTACTAACGGTGTCCGTTCTAGTGCTGGTAAGACGGCGGGTGAGTGAGTGAGCTATTTCGGGCATGTAGCGACATACGCAACGTTGAATGTGTGTGTGTGTGTGTGTGTGTGTGTGTGTGTGTGTGTGTGTGTGTGTGTGTGTGTGTGTGTGTGTGTGTGTGTGTGTGTGTGTGTGTGTGTGTGTGTGTGTGTGTGTGTGTGTGTGTGT
>NW_014587635.1:1098-2467 GCF_000485595.1 Priapulus caudatus
ACACACACACACACACACACACACACACACACACACACACACACACACACACACACACATATATATATATATATATATATATATATATATATATATAACCCCTCTCCTTCCAACTCGCTCTCGCTTTCTCCTCTCTTTCTCGTTCCCTCCGCCCAACATGTCTCTTTGTGCGAGCACTTCCCCTCAATTTCCGAGAGACCATTGGTTTTAATTCGTGTCCGTTAGCCAAAGATGGGAACAGCAGGTATAGAACCTTTATTCACTGGTGTAGCCATGCTGATGTATCACTCGGTGTCACATGTTCACCACCCAGCAAGCCACGTGCGCGTGACGTCAAGTTAAAAAATTAAAACAATTTTTTTGTTACGTATCATCAGCGTGTTCTTAGCTGCGACGAAATCTTATTAAAAATGTCTGTAATCGAAAAAAAATGAATGAAGACGAAGCTCGTCTGGTTTTGGTGCGAACGACAGAGGTCGCGCCATTTATATGCTTGTGTTGTGATGACGACAACGATGACGATAATCCTGCGTGCGTGCATACGTGCGTGCGTACATGCATGCGTGCGCGCGTACATGCATCCGTGCGCGCGTACGTACGTGCATGCGTGCGTGCGTACATGCATGCGTGAGAGCGTACATACGTACATGCGTGCGTACATGCATGTGTGCGTGCGTGCGTACATGTGTGAGCGCGTACATGCATGTGTGAGCGCGTACATACGTGCATGCGTGCGTGTATACATGCATGTGTGAGCGCGTACATACGTGCGTGCGTGCATGCGTGCGTGCGTACATGCATGTGTGAGCGCGTACATACGTGCGTGCGTGCATGCGTGCGTGCGTACATGCATGTGTGAGCGCGTACATACATGCATGTGTGAGCGCGTACATACGTGCATGCGCGCGTGTATAGCTCCTAAGCGCAACACACGGCGTACGTAGAAGCGAACAGCACGCTAAGACTCTCACACTTGTCCGCTCATGCATATTCTTCCCACGTAAGCCACTCCGCTCTCTAACGTCCCATCTATTTAGAGCTATTCTCTCGCCTCCAATTAACGTCACCCCTTCTGACGTCACACCTCCCCCCTTCTCCCGGGTGCGGCGAACTCACACGAGCCTCGCTCTGGTGTTTCCGTGCACGGCAGCGACCCCATGCGGCGATGCGCGTGCGTGTGTTTGAGTTTTAGCAGTTGATTATATGCTCTGGTTTTCGCTACTTCGATCCTGCGCGAGGTACAGACGTGAGGACCTTGATTTTTTTCACTTTAAGACTTTGATATAGCAGATGTAACATACGCGCCCGTGTGTGTGTGTGTGTGTGTGTGTGTGTGTGTGTGTGTGTGTGTGTGTGTGTGTGTGTGTGT
>NW_014587636.1:0-640 GCF_000485595.1 Priapulus caudatus
AGAGAGAGAGAGGGAGAAAGAATGAGTAAATGCGAGCAATGAGAGAGAGAGCGCGCGCGACAGAGAGAGAGAGAGGGGGGGGAGGAAGAGAGCGGGGAGGCAGAGAAAAAGAACACAGAGAGGGGGAAGGAGAGAGGGATCACCACCGCCACGAGGGACGTTGACTTGCCTAACCAGAAAAAATCCATGCCAAACTAAAAAAACATCTTAAGGATAGCCGTATGCACACAGAAAAAAATCGAGCGAAAAATAATTATCCAATTATGAATATCGCGTCTTCGCTCGGCACCCGTGTTTTTTGTAGCGGGGATGGTGCCGGAGGCGGTGGCCGGGTGAGCAGGCATCCGACAGAACGAGAGAGAAGGGGAGAGACAAAGAAGAAGAAGAAGGAGCGTAGGAATATCACAGCGTTGCATGAGCGGCAGCGGCTGCAGCAGGCACGCATCAACATCACGAGTCCATAATAGAAAGCGTTTTAGTAGATGTTTTTTAGATTTTTGTTAGAAGTCTTCTATTATGGACTCTTGATCAACATTGATCACTAACGACACTTGCAGTTACACTGCCCCGCTACAACCCAGTTATTAGAAGCGCGATGCAGAGAGAGAGAGAGTGAGAGAGAGAGAGGGGGGAGAGAGAG
>NW_014587636.1:1966-2467 GCF_000485595.1 Priapulus caudatus
TGGTAGGGGTGTGAGGAAGGAGGGTGTGTGAGGGTGGTAGAGGTGTGAGGAGGGAGGGTGTGTGAGGGCGGTAGGGACCGTGAGGAGGGAGTGTGTGTGTGTGATGGCGGTAGCGGACCATGTGGGATGGGGGGGGTGAGATTAAAGGGATGAGAGTGTGTGGGCGTGAGGGAGGCTGAAGGAGTGAGGGTGTGAGAGCGTGAGGGGTGAAGGTTTTGAAGCTGGACTCAGACTAAAGAGGTGCGGCTAAGGGGGCGGGGGCGTATGGGGGCGCGGGTGTACCCACCTATACAATCCTTACACTGTTACCCATACGTACCCACCTATACCACCCTTACCCATATGTACCCACCTATACCACCCTTACCCATACGTACCCACCTATACCACCCTTACCCATACGTACCAACCTATACCACCCTTACCCATACGTATCCACCTATACCACCCTTACCCACCTATACCAGCCTTACCAATATGTACCCACCTATAGGCACCCTT
>NW_014587637.1:0-319 GCF_000485595.1 Priapulus caudatus
GTGTGTGTGTGTGTGTGTGTGTGTGTGTGTGTGTGTGTGTGTGTGTGTGTGTGTGTGTGTGTGTGTGTGTGTGTGTGCGCTCTTGCATACATGTGCGCGCACGAAATGAACCGTTGTGTAAAATCCGGAGCCGAATTATTTATAGGTTTTTTCTAGGAATGAATTTTTCAAACAGCGCGAAAACACGTCGTTTGTGAAGCGCGGAGATTCGCGGCTGGCCTTGGCCTTGAGGCTTTCTCTCTCTCTCTCTCTCTCTCTCTCTCTCTCTCTCTCTCTCTCTCTCTCTCTCTCTCTCTTTCTTTCTCTCTCCCTCGCTCTC
>NW_014587637.1:1994-2466 GCF_000485595.1 Priapulus caudatus
TTTGTGAATCGTTCCGTCGTCAAATCCGTTTCTCTGATTCGCTGAGATAACGATGACGTGTACACACGTCGGCATGGTTACCACTTCGCCAACATTCGTACACACGTGACTATCATGAATATGTCGGCTTGACCGTCTATTATTGCTGGTTGGTTTTGGATACGCATAATTATATACATGCATACGTGCAGTTTGTTCACTGGGTGCTAGTGCCTGACCAAGGTACGCACTCGCACATGTCTTCGATTGATGATTGTACGTCGATCACTGTACCGTTTTCTTGATTGATTAATTAATTAATTATTATTACATCGTGTATGATACTGTGTGCAATATGAACGTGTAATTACGGACCTTATTTATGGAATAAATTCTTCAACGTATTTAAGAAATTTAACTTTTACTATCGTTTTTTTTCGCGCGCCATGTTTGATCACGTGATTCTACACAATCATGTCGCGGATTGATGCGT
>NW_014587638.1:0-582 GCF_000485595.1 Priapulus caudatus
CTCTCTCGATCTCTCTCTCTCGCTCTCTCTCTCTCTCTCTCTCTGATTGATAAGTAGGGACATGGCGAGGAGATCACCGATACATCATCGATACATCATCGATCATTACCTATAAAGCGCGCGTACCAACGTTTGTACACGAAATTTGGACTTAGATTGACTCCGAACGTCGTCAAGTCTTCTCGTGTAGTAAGCCACGGCGACGTTTGTGGTCAGTCTAAAAGGAAACTAACAAGTTACTATACGCTAGTATGGCAATGCCTTTGAATTGGCTTTGAAAACTACGATATGAGAAAATCTGAATACGAGAAAACTGATAACGTAAAGGAATGAGGAAAGAAGGCATGATGGAAATCTCTGGTTTGTGTGGTTTTGAAACTAGCTTTATTTCTAGCTGCCGCATGCAACTGCGATTTGTGTTTCTCCAGGCCAGCGTAAAACAGCATGACAATATCCCATCTCGCCCCACACATCCTCTCCCCCTCTTTTATTCTCTCTCTCTCTCTCTTCTCTCTCTCTCTCTCTCTCTCTCTCTCTCTCTCTCTCTCTCTCTCTCTCTCTCTCTCTCTCTCTCTCTCTCTC
>NW_014587638.1:3949-4252 GCF_000485595.1 Priapulus caudatus
CCGCGTCTCGTCCGGGTTTCCTTACCGCCTCTATCCGATCGTTTTTTTTGTTTATTTGTTTGTTTGTTTGTTTGTTTGTTTGCATCGTCGTCGTCGCCGCCGCCGTGCAGCGCGATGGTGGATGAGCTGGATTTCTCCGGCATGGAGGTTGATGAAGCCCTGCGACACTTCCAGGCTCACTTCAGGATGCCGGTGAGTAGCTACTGATGTGTGTGTGTGAGCGAGAGATGGAGGGGAGGGAGAGGGAAGTAGAGACAGAGGCAGGGAAGGGGAAGGGAGAGATAGGAAGAGAGAGAGAGAGAG
>NW_014587638.1:5613-6415 GCF_000485595.1 Priapulus caudatus
CAATTTGTAAAAAAAAATGGCAAAGATCAATAATTTTTTAAAGTGGGCCCTTTTTTGGTGGGTCGGTTGGGTGAGGGCAAACAAACAATATTTTTATTATGGCCTCAACACACATTTTATCAAGAACTTTAAAGGTGAGTGTGTCAGTCGCTTGGTTTGTTGTTTGGAGGAGGAAGGCAGAAGGGAGGAGGGGTGCAGCGTAGGAGAGGGGGACAGGTCAGCCCAATGACCCGCGTGGCATTTGCGCCCACCAGATGGCGTGAGTTTGTTTAGCGACGCGTTAATCAAGCAATCAACGCAAACACCCACACCGGTTACCCACCTAGCAGGTGCGACACTTTATATTAATTACACACGCGCACACACACGCACGCACGCACGCACGTACACGCAACCAACGCTGCTCGCGCACACCGTATTGATTGTACAGCTCTCTACGGACGTGAAAATCGATGGAAATGCTTTTTTAATTTTACAGAATTTTACCACTTGGTTGTCGGCAGCTTGCGTGCGTGCGTTAATTGTCTCTCATGCGAGCCACTCCAGCTTTATAATGAGGTTGGACGTGTGTGCGTGTGTGTGTGTGTGAATGTATGTAGGGTTTAGGAGGCTGTTCAGGCTTTCGTTAATTATGAGTAGAGGGCGGGAGATTGTGATGAAAGCGGTAGGAAAGATCAAGACCCGCCGCCCGGCCGGCAACACCCGCCCTCCACCATCGCGTTCTCCGCTGCTCCTCTCGTCTGCTCTCGTCTGCTCTCATCCTCTCCTCTCCATCTCATTCGTCTTCGTCTCTCTCTCTCTC
>NW_014587639.1:0-316 GCF_000485595.1 Priapulus caudatus
ATGCCCGGTTAATGCCCGGTTATGGGTTAATGGGTTAATGCCCGGTTAATGCCCGGTTAATGCCCGGTTATGGGTTAATGGGTTAATGCCCGGTTAATGCCCGGTTAATGCCCGGTTATGGGTTAATGGGTTAATGCCCGGTTAATGCCCGGTTATGGGTTAATGGGTTAATGCCCGGTTAATGAATCATTGTTACCGATACTTCACCGATTTCAAATAATTATGTCGTCGCGCACGACTCGGTAAACAAACAGGGGCAGCCTCGTGGGCCACTATATACATGTGTGTGTGTGTGTGTGTGTGTGTGTGTGTGTGT
>NW_014587639.1:2067-2466 GCF_000485595.1 Priapulus caudatus
AGAGAGAGAGAGAGAGAGAGAGGGAGAGTGAGAAAGACTCAGCCAATCGAACCGGAAATTAAACAAAGCCGATATTTTTTTGTTGCTCTAATAAAGTAAAACCCTATAAAGTGCCAACCTGTCTAAACAAGCGGCAGGTGCAATTTTGGAGTAATTTCCCATCCGGCTAGTTAGCTCACCTAGGTACCCACTTACTGCCTGCATGCTCACGCTCTCGCTGTGGCGCAAGTGCCGCACTCGCCCGCATGTTGTACAGAGGGAATCTCACAAGCTTTACCTATACGTTTCTGAGATATCTACGTTTACGCGTCTTGCTTGGACCAGTCAGTATGAGCAGTGATATAGTGTGTGTGTGTGTGTGTGTGTGTGTGTGTGTGTGTGTGTGTGTGTGTGTGTGTG
>NW_014587640.1:0-1142 GCF_000485595.1 Priapulus caudatus
AGGCCTGGGTAAGGAGTCTGAGAGGAGGGGGAGGGGAAGGCCTGGGTAAGGAGTCTTCGAGGGGGAGTTTACGCGTCAGTTAACAACGCTAGGGTGCATAAAAATGTCGACTTATATAATACCATGATAATACGCTCGAATCGAAATCTTCAAAGACGTGATTTAGCCTTTTTAGAATAATTGCACGGCGTGAATTTGCTAATTCTCGTTCGCCGACACACACAAAGCCAGCGAGCGGCGTTGGACCGTTGGCAGGACGATGAAATGCGTCAAATTGCGGAATTTCGCATTTTGCGGAATTTCCGAATTTCTCCGCCCGTCCGTGGTTGCATCGTAAAAAGGCGATGCACACGCATTCACGCGCACGCACACAGGCGCACGCACACGCGCGCACGCACGCCACCACCACCGCCGCCACCGCCGCCGCCACCGCCGCCGCCACCGCCGCCATCACCGCTGCCGCCATCACCGCCATCACCGCCGCCGCCGCCATCACCGCCGCCGCCATCACCGCAGCCGCCATCACCGCCATCACCGCCGCCGCCATCACCGCCGCCACACTCAAGGTATCACGCTCGTTTTTTAACAAAATTGGGGGAGGAGGTTAGATGCGATTGAGCGCTTCGTCTTCACTGATACATAATGTGGAGCAGCAGCAGCAGCAGGGCAGCTTCCCGGGGTCAATGTGGAGCAGCAGCAGCAGCAGCAGCAGGGCCAGCAGCAGCAGCAGGGCAGCTTCCCGGGGTCAATGTGGAGCAGCAGCAGCAGCAGGGCAGCTTCCCGGGGTCAGGCTCCGTCGCTGCTGCTGCTGCCTCGTCCCGTAGCTTCGCCCTAATGCGAGATAACCAGCGCGCGTATTACGGTATAATTCCGTAATTGAATCATGCACGCGTTAAACGGGGTTACGCCCACGCGTTTCCCAATTACGTTTGCGCGCACGCGTGTGTGTGTGTGTATGCGCGCGCGTGTGTGTGCGTATATGCGCGTGTGTGTGTGTGTGTGTATATGCGTGTGTGTGTGTGTGTATATATGCGCGCGTGTGTGTGTGTATGCGTGTGTGTGTGTGTGTGTATATATATGCGTGTGTGTGTGTGTATATGCGCGCGCGTGTGTGTGTATATGCGCGCGCGTGTGTGTGTATA
>NW_014587640.1:2262-2466 GCF_000485595.1 Priapulus caudatus
TGTGTGTATATGCGCGTGTGTGTGTGTATATGCGCGCGTGTGTGTGTGTATGCGCGTGTGTGTGTATATGCGCGCGCGTGTGTGTGTGTGTATGCGCGTGTGTGTGTGTGTGTATATGCGCGTGTGTGTGTGTGTATATGCGCGCGCGCCCGCGTGTGTGTGTGTATATGCGCGCGCAGTGTGTGTGTATATGCGCGCGCAGTG
>NW_014587641.1:0-1165 GCF_000485595.1 Priapulus caudatus
CACACACACACACACACACATACATACATATATACATATATACATCATAAATATACATGTATATATATACATAATTATATAGGCCTATATATGGCGTCTGGAAATCTCACTCTCGGTGAGGGGGAGGGGAGGGGCGGTGCTTTGAAGGGGAGTCAGGCTTCCACGATCGTCTGATTTCGAATTCCGAGAAACAAATAAAACGCGTGAGGTGAAAAAATCAAGGTGATCTTTTTCATCGGTTTCCCGCTCGTGAATGCGGCGTGTGATCAGCGCCATCGTGCGGCGTAATATGTTAAGAATGAATCCGAGTGAGCGCATATCACGTGCCCCCATGCGAGCGCGCGCGCGTACGTGCGTGTGTGTGCGTGCATGCGTGTGTCGTGTGTATGCGTGTGTCCGTGCTTGCGTGCTTGTGTGTGTTGTGCTTGCGTACGTGTGTCCGTGCGTGCGTGCGTGCAAGAGTGTCCGTGCGTGTGTGCTCAGAGAGGAGGATTGATGTGAAATATACGGCAGGTTTGTAACATCATACAGAAATTTTAATTATACTGATATTTTTAATCTACAAATTCGATGACATTGTAGACTAGATATTATTGCCGCTGTTACTATTACTGCTGTCGATCGCTGTTGTTGCTGCTGCTGCTGCTGCTGCTGCTGCTGCTGCTGCTGCTGCTGCTTCTGCTACTACTACTTCGGTTGCTGCTACTGCTGCTTCGGTTGCAGCTGCTGCTGATGCTGCTGCTGCTGCTGCTATTGCTGCTGCTACTGCTGCTGCTGCTGCTTTTGCTGCAGCTACTACTGCGGCTGCTACTGCTGCTGCTGCTACTGCTGCTTCGGTTGCTGCTGCTGCGGCTGCTGTTGCTGCATCTACTGCTACTGCTACTGATGATGCTTTCTGCTACTGCTGCTACTGCTGCTACTACTACTGCTGCTGCTGCTGCTACTGCTGCTACTACTACTGCTGCTGCTGCTGCTGCTGCAGCTGCTACTGATGCTGCTACTACTGCTGCTGCTGCTGCTGCTGGTACTGATATTCTGAGTGTTTCTGCTCCATGAAGCCATGAATCTAAGCCTCGTGAATTTTGATCCGTTACAGCCGATAAACGTTGAATAAAACACGACACATATCCCTCTCTCTCTCTCTCTCTCTCTCTCTCTCTCTCTC
>NW_014587641.1:1727-2466 GCF_000485595.1 Priapulus caudatus
GTCTCGCTCTCTCGCTCTTTCTCAATTGTTATCTCTCTCTCTCTCTCTCGCTCTCGCTCTCTCCTCTCTCTCTCCCACTCTCTATCTCGCTCTCCCTCCCTCTCCCTCTCGCTCACCGCGCTGCACGTTGTTGATCCATGCGTATCATCAAATACCAGGCATCGACCTAGACTATCAACGGATCAACTGGCAATCCTAAACTTACAGGCGAAATCACATGCGTCGAGACGAACGGACCCAGTCTATAATAAACAATAAATATAACTTCATGATTAGAGGAGGAATTTGAGTGAGCTTGATATCTTTTTAATTTATCTCAAGCGCAATTCACTTCCACGTTTGAAACCGACGTATTGGGACTCGAACCCGAATCACAGTAACGATAACAACTTGAACGCGATGTTTAAACTTGAAGCCACTTGCGATGATAGGCCTAGACGGACACGGGCAGCCGTTGTTGCATTGGATTCAGCATTGTGGAGCTTAGCAGTTGGGAACGTTTGGTGTCAGTCTACGGTATATTCTGCTCCTTTATCCACTAGTTGTGAACAATTTTCTGTCGCTGTCTCAGTCGCTGTCCGTTTTATCTTCTATATGTTTTTATTGGCGTTTGCGCTGATTTTTGATTATAGAGAGTGAACGAGTAAGCAGACACTTGCTACTGCTGCAATCACATCGGTTCTCTCTCTCTATCTCTATCTCTCTCTATCTCTCTATCGCTCTCTCTCTCTCTCTCTCT
>NW_014587642.1:0-2465 GCF_000485595.1 Priapulus caudatus
GAGAGAGAGAGAGACAGAGAGAGCGGGGGAGACTGTAAGTGACTTACGTCGCAGTGTGCGGGAGAAAATAACCTCGATTGACGCTTTCGCATCCGGTTGCTGCGATAGAAATATTGCATTGCTTCATCGATTGAACGCTTGTACGCCTTCTGCGACATGCTAGTCACCCACACGCACACGTTAACTCTCACATACACGAGGGCGTGCACGCACACACGCACATATACATGAGCGCACGCACACGCACACGCACCCACGCCACCACTACACACACACAGCACACACACGGAGCGCACGCCACACACACACACGATCACACACACACACACACCACACAACACAACACACACACCCACACACACACACCATATATAGCACGATGCGCACGTACACGTAACCGCATCCACACACACACACTACACACCACACAACACACACACACACACACACACAACACACAACACCCCCCCTCCCCCCCACAACACCACACATATACACGAGCGCACGTACACTTTAACCTGCACACCACAGCACATCACTACACACACACACACACACACACACACACCACACAACATGCATGCATACATCATCTCACACACACACGCACACGCGCGCACCACACACAAGCACACAACGACACACACACCACACAACACACACACACACACACACACACGCAACACACGCACACCAAACAACACACACACAACACATACACACACACATCACACACAGCACATACACTACACACAAACAAACGACAACACACTACACACACTCACACACACACACACCACACACACAACACACACAACACACACACCATTACACGGAGCGCAGCCCCCCCCCCTCACTATCACGCACACACACATACACTGAGCGCACGTACACGCACACACACACACACACAACATCACACACCACCTACACACACCACATACACTCACACACAACACACACACACACTACATCACACCACACACACACACACACACACATCACACCATAGCATACACTCACTCACACACACACGCCACCGACGCCGGCACACACACGCACAACACACTGCACACACACACACAACGACACCACACACACACTACACCACACACACACCGCACTAAAACAAACACTCACACGACCAAACAACACACACACACACACACACACACACACTAACACACACACACACACACATCACACACAACCACACCACACACAGCACACACACACATCATACACGAGCGCACGTACACGCAATCACACCATACACGAGCCGCACTGTACACGCACACACATCACACACACACACACACACACACACACAGACACAACAGCAACGACACACAAGCCACACAAACACACACACACACACACACAAAGCACAACACACACACCACACACACACACACACACACAACCACCACAGAGAGAGGAGAATTGGGAACACGAGCATGTTATGGATCTAGCCGCCGTGATGAACAGTTATATAAACACTAATTATTCAATGCGGAAAGGAAAACATACAACGCCAGTAGCGTATTGCTTCCTGCACCAATGATACTGGCACACGCCGTCTGAAGCACGCACGCCTTGCCCACGCTGTATTTACATGTGCATGCACACGTCTACATATTATAATTTAACAAGTAGATAAAAATTCTATACTTCTTTGTTAGATATAATTAGCTGTCTTATCATTATATATATATTCTATATATTAATATCATATATACTATTATATATATAATAATATAATATCTTTATTCTTGATATAACAATGTTTTATCACATAATGTTGTAATTAAGTGCGTTAATTTCCCCCATGAATTAATTACCGTTTATTGCTCAATTACGAGATTACGAAAGCTGTAGTTGTACTGACTATTTGCTCTTAACGTTAATTGCAGGCTCAGCTGTTTAAAAATATTAAACGACATTTTTGATTATATATATGTAGACGATAAAGAATATATATCACAAGTTGTAGGCCATTAGCACTTGAGCATTGCTAATAAAACGTCTGCGAAGAAACCGTCTACTGACATTTCCTTCTAGAGAGACGAAGAGAGAAAAATTATAATGCGATTGAATTGCTGATCGGAATTACTCGGCGTAATTCACAGATGAAATATATTTCTAATTCGCAGAATCGACGTTGCCGCCGTTACATATATAGAAAGCTGAAGGCGTTGTTAATTATTCGGGGCACGCAGCGATTCTAAATGGAAACTCCTCTCTGCGAAATTATCTCACGCAGTCACAATTACCCACTTCTACGTCCGTATATTACTAACTGATTAAGGGGGTGATGTCGTTTGTGACCATGCGCATCGGGGTGATGCTGGAAATTCTACGCGACATAAATTGGGCAGGAAGGGTCACCTTCCCATATCTTCTCAATCTGTACATTATTATTTCGGTGTGTGTGTGTGTGTGTGTGTACACACACACACACACGT
>NW_014587643.1:0-275 GCF_000485595.1 Priapulus caudatus
TCTCTCTCTCTCTCTCTCTCCTCTCTCTCTTGTCTCTCTCTCTCTCTCCCCCTGACCTTTCCCTTCTCAACCGTCCCCGTTCGCTCTCGCTCTCTCTCTCAGTAGAGAACGTATCTGATTATGTTACCGATATAACTTACACGTCTATAGCTGGGGTTATACAAACACCGGGGTTGTGCGAGATAGAGAGGGTAGCAGAAGCAGGCAATGACATAGGAAAGAGAGAGAGAGACGGGAAGAGAGAGAGAGAGAGAGAGAGAGAGAGAGAGAGAGAC
>NW_014587643.1:2060-2465 GCF_000485595.1 Priapulus caudatus
GAGAGAGAGAGAGAGAGAGAGAGAGAGAGAGAGATAGATAGAGAGCTTCAGGTAGCGGTGTCTTTGGCCTCAGATTTCTCTACGCTTCCTATCTACGCGTTCTATATATTCCTCTTCCGCTGCGGCCGTCACTCTGCTGCTACCCTCATACCCTCACGCTGCTTGCACCGCCTTACTGTGTGACTGTGTGGTCTAACCATGGAGACCAGAAACATCCCAGCATCCTGCCTGACAGACAGAGACGCAGAGATAGATAGATAACACACGCACACAGACGAAACACGAGAGTGAACAGTTCCTAATATATGTGGTGGGTGCTGAGAGAGAGGGGGAGGAGAGAGAGAGAGGAGGGGAGAGAGAGCGAGAGGAGGGGAGGAGAGAGAGAGGAGGGAGGAGGGAGAGAGA
>NW_014587644.1:2019-2465 GCF_000485595.1 Priapulus caudatus
TCGAGCTAGGATTTCTCATATAATTCTGGGTAAAGTGCGTGCGTGCGTGCGTGCGTGCGTACGTGTTCGGTTCACCTGGGAGCCGGTGCTCATCAAAACGAAATCAGGGCATGCAATTTCGTCTGCGAACGCGTTCTCCGCTCTCGCGTCTGTAACTCGCCCTTAGGTTGGCCCTTCGATTGATAGTGGTTCACATTATACCTACGTCCCACTTACGTGCTGCCGGCTGTGACGGTGAAACGCTGCGGAAAATGGGCATGAATGAATTTCACCCGCGGATATAAAATATAAGAGCAACGGTAATCACGTTTATGTGTTAGAGACACCCGATATTACTGCGAAGAAGGGAGAGAGAGAGAGAGAAAGAGAGAGCGCGGAGAGAGAGAGAGAGAGAGAGCGAGAGAGAGAGAGAGAGAGAGAGAGAGAGAGAGAGAGAGAGAGAGAGA
>NW_014587645.1:1825-2465 GCF_000485595.1 Priapulus caudatus
TGTCACCGCTGCGCGGCGTTTGCGCGCTTCGCGCGGATATCCGGGCTGCAGATCATCAAGCAAGCAAACATCTTCTGCGTTTACGACTAAAAAATCAGCTGCAATGATCTGCTTATAGAGTGTGCGTATATGCGCGCGCCTCCCCTATGCTTTCTTTAAACGCACGTGCGCGTGCGTGTATCTGCGTGTACGTGTGTGCATGCGTGCGTCATGTGCGCGCGCGCGTGTGTGTGTGGTGGGGGGGATATTTGAGTTTGTATGTGCTGTATGTGCGCGTACGTGCAAGTGTGCGTGAGTGAGTGCTTGCGTGAGTCATAGCAGTAGCAACAGCAGCAGCAGCATGCTGCTGCTGTTGCTGCTACTGCGCGGCTATTACAGCAACTGCCGCTGCTGCTACGTACTGCTGCTGTTGCTACTGTTACTGCTGCTGCTGCTGCTGCTACAAATACTACTGCTGTTACTGCTGCTGCTGCTGCTGTTACTGCTGATGTTGCTACTGTTGCTGCTACTGCTGCTACTGCTGATGTTGCTACTGTTGCTGCTGTTGCTGCTGTTGCTGCTACTGCTTGCTGCTACTGCTACAGCTGCTGCTGCTACTGCTGCTTCAGTTGCTACTGGTAGCTGTAGCAGCAGTAGTAGC
>NW_014587646.1:0-540 GCF_000485595.1 Priapulus caudatus
GCGCGGCCTCCGACGACAGTCACAATCACGCAGGCCGCGCGCTTCCTCCCTTTAGGAGTCAAGTTCAGAGGGTGGGTCTGGATCGGTTTACGTTCGCGTGTGCCAGGGGGTGAGGAAACCTGCGAGCCCGACACCCCAACCCTAACTCCCACGCTCTTGGATGGGGAAGGTGTGATTTCCCATGCTTTGACCAGCCAAGGTGTTGTACCCTGGCACAATCGCGTAGAATATTGTAATTGCGGGAACACGGTTGCGCGCTACGCACGCCCTACGTATCGCGCTTGCCCTAGCGTCGACGACGTCATTCAACCCTCGAATTTCCCAAATATATATACCCGTACACTGTATATACCCTTGTAGCTTAGGACATAAACTCCCACCAAATTTAATCCCAAAATATGGCAACACGTACAAGATTGTAGCTAGCAGGGGTCGCTCCCGTGGCGTCGCACTCACGCGACCCGTGTGGGTTATTGCTCGGCTCCGCGAGTCTGCGCACTTACGGGGGCGGGCCGTTCAGGCGCGCGCAATAATCCCCGG
>NW_014587646.1:4945-5408 GCF_000485595.1 Priapulus caudatus
CAAATTCTAATTATCAAAACTTTATCATGTAAATATCACCCGATCCTCTGCGACTGTAAAGTCAAGCACATAATGTATTATGAAAATAAATACACCGAATTATTACAGAACGACGTATGCATACCTATGAATGAAGTCACTGTATACATCCGAATGATGTTCTCGTATCAGACTTGTGTTGCAAACGTCCCACGCAGTAGATAGCGCGCTACTGACCCATTCAGCCAGCTATAGCTACCTACAGATGCCCGTACCTACGACGCACGCAGCCTGTCACGGTGCTTAGTTCCGTCGCTGTATGTGATCGACCTAGTTCGGCGTGTTTCCTGGCCGTTCTGCTATTGATAGGTACCAATAGTAGATAATAACACATTGTGTTATTATCTACTCTTGATAGGTTGTGTGGCTCTTGATAGGCTCGTGATAGATATTGTGATAATAACACATGTGTTATTATCTACTC
>NW_014587646.1:7003-7410 GCF_000485595.1 Priapulus caudatus
CGTGCGTGTATGCGTGCGTGTGTGCGTGCGTGTATGCGTGCGTGCGTGCGTGAGTGCGTGAGTTCGTGTGTGCGCGCGAGCGTGCGTGAGCTGGGTGAGACCACAAATAGGAGACAACTCGAGAGAGTCTAGCAGATCTTCTCCCCACGCTATTCCACCCCCCCCTCTCTCTATCACATGTTCACCTCTACGCTTTCTTGTAGCAATCTCTCCCTCTCTCTCCTTTCTCTGTCTATTCGTCTATCTGTCTATCTGTCTATCTATCTATCTATATATCTATCTATCTATCTATCTATCTATCTATCTATCTATCTATCTATCTATCTATCTATCTATCTATCTATCTATCTATCTATCTATCTATCTATCTATCTATCTATCTATTGTCTAGCTATCTATCTATCTAT
>NW_014587647.1:0-556 GCF_000485595.1 Priapulus caudatus
GTGCATAGTGCATACACTGTAGTGCATAGTGCATAGTGCATAGTGCATAGTGCATACACTGTAGTACATAGTGCATAGTGCATAGCGCATAGTGCATAGTGAATAGTGCATAGTGCATAGTGCATAGTGCATGGTGCATAGTGCATAGTGCATAGTGCATAGTGTATAGTGCATAGTGCATAGTGCATAGCGCATCGTACATAGTGCATACACTGTAGTGCATAGTGCATAATGCATAGTGCATAGTGCATACACTGTAGTGCATAGTGCATAGTGCATAGTGCATAGTGCATAGTGCATGGTGCATAGTGCATAGTGCATAGTGCATGGTGCATGGTGCATAGTGCATAGTGCATGGTGCACGGTGCATAGTGCATAGTGCATAGTGCATAGTGCATGGTGCATTGATGCATGATGCATACACTGTAGTGCATAGTGCATAGTGCATAGTGCATGGTGCATAGTGCATACTGCATACACTGTAGTGCATAGTGCATAGTGCATAGTGCATGGTGCATGATGCATGATGCATACACTGTAGTGCATAGTGCATAGT
>NW_014587647.1:1826-2464 GCF_000485595.1 Priapulus caudatus
CGCATAGTGCATAGTGCATAGTGCATAGTGCATAGTGCATAGTGCATGGTGCATAGTGCATAGTGCATGGTGCATTGTGCATGGTGCATAGTGCATAGTGCATGCATAGTGCATGCATAGTGCATAGTGCATAGTGCATAGTGCATAATGCATAGTGCATAGTGCATACACTGTAATGCATAGTGCAGAGTGCATAGTGCATAGTGCATAGTGCATAATGCACTATGCAATATGTAACATGCACTATGCACTATGCACTATGCACTATGCGCCCTGCATGGTGCATAGTGCATAGTGCATAGAGCATAGTGCATAGTGCATAGTGCATAGTGATCGTGGATCGTGCATAGTGCATAGTGCATAGTGCATAATGCATAATGCATAGTGCATAATGCATAATGCATAATGCATAGTGCAGAGTGCATACACTGTAGTGCATAGTGCAGAGTTCATAGCACTATTCATGCACGTATGCACTATGTAGTGCATAGTGCATAGTGCATAGTGCATAGTGCAGTACACTGTAGTGCATAGTGCATAGTGCATAGTGCATATTGCATAGTGCATAGCGCATAGTGCAGAGTGCATAGTGCATAGTGCATAATGCATAATGCATAGTGCATAGTGCATAGTGCATA
>NW_014587649.1:0-460 GCF_000485595.1 Priapulus caudatus
TAATATATATATATATATAGAGAGAGAGATATATATATATATATATATATATATATATATATATATATATACATAGCTTAGGAGTGAATAAAGACAAAGCTATGTGTGTGTATATATATATACATATAGCTCAAAAATTGTCATTAGATGCATTGCATTAGCGTAGTATATGGGTATGTTCGTCCGTGTGATGAGCGGGTGAGCAGAGAGAGAGATTTGCCCGCCTACTGTGCCGACCGCTCCAGGCAAACGTAGCTTATTACTGAGAGGCGAATGTGCGCTCACAGCCCCATGGCGTATATAGATCGGTGTGTATTGTTGGCGCGTTCGAATCTGAATTCGCTGTGTTAGGCAGTATAAGGCATATTCACTGGGTTCCTCCCCTCCTCCCTCTATCTCGCTTTCTCTCTCTCTCTCTCTCTCTCTCTCTCTCTCTCTCTCTCTCTCTCTCTCTCTCTCT
>NW_014587649.1:1924-2464 GCF_000485595.1 Priapulus caudatus
ATATATATAGTGTGTGCGTGTGCTTGTGCGTGTGTGCGTGTGCGTGTGTGGGTGTGTGTGTGCGCGCGCGCCCGCGTGCGTGCGTGCGTGTGTGCGTATAAACAAATGGCGCTATGCTACAAGTAAAGGACGTGTTTGGTCCAACAGAAAATGGAAAACTGCTTTGGATCACCTTATAGCATAGCGCCACTTGTTTTTGCGAGAAATGGTGGCTGCTTGTTTGCATTAGGAATATATTTAGTTGCCACGAAGAACGCACTTCATAGAGGATTAATGAAGCTGATATAGCGACACCAAGCAGCGATTTGCTGAGAAATTTATGAGTACCGGCTCAACACAGCGGCCCCCAGTGAGGTACTAACTCAGTATATAGCTGCCTTCGTGGTGAGTTATCAACTGAACCGAGCTGCCCACAGGCACTTCAACAACGTTTCAATAAAAAAAAGAGAGATTGAACTCTCTTATTCATGTTGTTTGTGCACATGGCGGGCGTTCGGTGTACTTGTGTGTTGCAGATGAGCATTTGACCGGCATTTACAG
>NW_014587650.1:0-249 GCF_000485595.1 Priapulus caudatus
GTCAATAGACGGGCACCATCTCGGAATGAAGCCTAACTACCTAAATCTATAGCGGATGGTGAGGCAAAATACAATCATAGATACTTTTAATGTTAAAAATGTTCACCTAGGTATTATATATGGTGTCTTTGTTATTCAACATTTAATCCTACAAGCTACTTGTCATAGAATAGTGATATGTTGGTCGTTTACGAATGCTTGTGATGCTAATACGAGCAGGTTTGCATCTTTTATTTGTACTGTCTTAAC
>NW_014587650.1:2048-2464 GCF_000485595.1 Priapulus caudatus
GTGCGTGTATGTGCGTGTGGGTGCGTGCGTCGACTCTCTATCCCGAAAATCAAAAGAATAGCTCAATCTTTTCCATTTGTGCTGCAGTTCCGCGTTTCATCAATGCCGGTATATTCCTTTAATTAAGCGGATGATATTCCCCTCTCGTCACACCTTCACCCCCGCTGTTGACACTTGGCCCCGCAGTTTCAACCTATGTCGTTTCGAATGTCTCCCTACCCAACGTTTCAAATTTTAACATCGCCGCACATCGAGCCGTTTAAATTTGTGCAACTACTGTTGACGGACGGAAGGACGGACGGACGGACGGACGGACGGAGGGACGAACGGACGGTCGGAGGGACGAACGGAAGGGACGGAGAGACGGACGGACGGACGGACGGACGGACGGACGGACGGACGGACGGACGGACGGA
>NW_014587651.1:0-2463 GCF_000485595.1 Priapulus caudatus
GACCCCGACCTCACTCACTCAACCACGACCGCACTCACTCACCACACGCACTCACTCACGCACCACGACTCACTCACTGCACCACCAGGACTCACTCACTTCACGCACGTAGACGCCACTCACACACACCACGACTCTAATCACCACACGACTCACTGCACACACCACACGACTCCTCACACACACCACGACTCATTCCCCCCACACCACCACGACTCCTCACTCACCACCACGACTCACTCACACACCACACGACTTCAGTCACTCACCACTAACGACTCACTCAACCCACCACGACTCACTCCACACATCACGACTCACATCAGCACCCACACGACTCACTCACACACACCACGCACTCACTCACGTCACCACCACGACTCATCACTCAGCCGCCACGACTCACTCACACACCACACGACTGCATCACTCACCACCACGACTCACCTCAGCGCACGCACGACCCACTCCACACCACGGCACGACTCACTCCACACCACACGACTCACTCACTCCTAGCACGACTTCACTCCACACTACCACGACTCACTCGAAAATCCACCACCACGCACGACTCACTGTCACGTGCACCACCACGACTCACTCACTCACCACCACGACCACTCAACTCACGACACGATCCACTCACTGACTACACAATGCACTCCCATCACCACGACTCACTCAGCACACACACGACTCACTGCACCACAACACGACTCACTCATCACAAGATTATTCTCACACACCACCACGACTACTCACTCACACCACGCTTCACCACTCACCACCACAACTCACTCACTCACTACCCACACACTCACTCCACACGGCACCAACAATGCACTCACACACCACACGACTCCGCTGACGACGTGATCAAGTGGTTGTACGTGCACCCAATGCTTTTTTCCCAAAACCTTGAACTGTTCCATCGAGGGATGACGATCTGTGAACCAGCCTTCATGTCGGGTTGTTTCGCCCGCTCGCTCCTCACATCTGCGGAGTCCGGTAAGAAGGCAGCCCGTGCATCCGCTGATCGTATCGCTATATACTGGCGCTCTTGTGCTTCAGTTGCAGCTCCTTACCTGTAGCACAGATGTAGCACGATGGTCACGCAAGGTAAGAATAGACACGCTAATACATAGGCAGTGACGTGCTTTATAGAGGACTCTTCAGCAGTTTAGGGTTGTATATAGTAATCTCACTGTATAGGGTTGTATAGAGGACCTTCAGCTGTATAGGGTTTGTATAGAGGAACCCTTCAGTGTATAGGGTTGTATAGATGGAACGCTTCGATGTTTAGGTTGTCTAGACGCGCAACCTTCAGATGTATACGGTTATATAGAGGAATCTTCAATGTATAGGGTTGTATAGAGAACGCTTAAGATTATAAGGGTTGTATTGAGGACCTTCAGATGTTATAGGGTTTGTATAGAGGAACCTTCAGATGTCTAGGGTTGTATAAGGAACCTTCCAGCTGTATAGGGTTGTAATAGAGGAACGCTTCAGATGTATAGGGTTGTCATAGAGAAACGCTTCAGATGTATAGGGTTTGTATAGAAATCTTTTATCTGTATATGGGTTATATAGAGGAAGCCTTCAGATGTATAGGTTGTATAGAGGAACGCTTGAGATGTATGGTTTGTATATGAGAAATCTTTATCTGTTATAGGGTTATATAGAGGACCTTAAGATTTATAAGGTTAATATAGAGGAACCTTCAGATTGCTAATACGGGTTGTATAGAAGGAACCATTCAGATGTATACGGGTTGTATAGTAGGAATCTTCCGCTGTATAGATGGTGTGTGAGTGAGTCGTGGTGGTGTGTGAGTGAGTCGTGGTAGTGAGTGAGTGAGTCGTGGTGGTGTGTGAGTGAGTCGTGGTGGTGTGTGAGTGGGTCGTTGTGGTGAGTGAGTGAGGCATACACGGTAGTGAGAGATAGAGCGGTGTTGTAGTGGGAGGGGGTAGTAGCAGACAGTGACTGAGGGGTGGGAGAGTGGGTTGGATGCTGCAGTGGCCGTGGTAGTGGTAGGGGCAGTGATGGAGTAATTAGGTGAGGCAGTTAGTGAGTGCGGTGGAAATATTGCATTGTGAGATGAGTTATATACTATTACGCATCCTATGTATTTATGTGATTCTTTCTGTTACAGATTTTCCATCTGCCCAGCTTGAAGCCATATTGCAAGTACAAGCTAACGGCTCACGAGGGCGCCCTAGTACGCAAAGTTGGCTTTGTCAAGTTCAGAAGCAGCAAGAGTAAGTCTCCACATCAGTCGGTGAATATTTGGTTACCATCTAGGAGTTATAGCCTTGGGTGAAAAGCATGCAAAATAACGCTGGTATATTAGTAAAAGCAAAAGTAACACAAATATTGAACTGTATCGTTGTTCGAAGCTAGGGGTCAAAGGTCAAGAGGTGTAAAAGAAGGGGGAACATTCCTTCTTGAACCTAAGGTATA
>NW_014587652.1:0-298 GCF_000485595.1 Priapulus caudatus
TCCCCTCCCTCCCCGCCCCACTCCCCGCCGGTCATCACCGCGTCGCCATGCCGACGACGATCGGCAGCATCACCGCGTCGCCATGCCGACGACGATCGGCATCATCACCGCGTCGCCATGCCGACGACGATCGACAGCATCACCGCGTCGCCATGCCGACGACGATCGGCAGCATCACGGCGTCGCCATGCCGACGACGATCGGCATCATCACCGCGTCGCCATGCCGACGACGATCGGCATCATCACCGCGTCGCCATGCCGACGACGATCGGCAGCGGGTGCGCTTCCGTGTTGAG
>NW_014587652.1:2164-2463 GCF_000485595.1 Priapulus caudatus
CCTCTCCCCCTTACCCCCCACCTCCTCCCCCTCTCCCCCTCTCTCCCCCGCACCTACCTGCGTCGCTTCCCAGCCCCACTCGCGGTACTTGGGATCCTTCGTGAGCCGCCACCTCCTCCCCTCCCCTCCTCTCCCCCTTACCCCCCACCTCCTCTCCTCCTCCCCTCCTCTCTCCCCCGCACCTACCTGCGTCGCTTCCCAGCCCCACTCGCGGTACTTGGGATCCTTCGTGAGCAGCCACATGATGAAGTAGGTTTCGAACACCTCCTCCCCTCCTCCCCTCTCCCCCCACCTCCTTC
>NW_014587653.1:1998-2462 GCF_000485595.1 Priapulus caudatus
ATTACTCAAATATAAACAAAGAATAATAAAAATATAAACATTGGTTTGAAATGTTCCATGACAGTTTATTTTATTTTCGACAAGACACCAATACATTACTTAAAACTAAAACATTTAGTTGCGTCCGTGTTATGCATATCACGTGCGTGCGTGCGTGAGTGCGTGAGTGCGTGCGTGCGTGCGTGCGTGCGTGTGCTTGTATGTGTGTGTGCGCGCGCGTGTGTTTGTTTATTTATTTATTTATTCGTTTATTTATATACATATACGTAACCACGCAGATTACAACATAATCTTCTAAACTATATCATAATCATATGTAATAGATAGCATTCATTCAACTGTCGTATGTAGAGTTTGTCGTATCGAATTTAAATACTCTTTATGGCAAAATCATTAATCTAAGGTCCTAAACGCTATATAGAACGCCAAAATATATTCCAAACAATAAAAGCTGTGCGTAGATG
>NW_014587654.1:0-236 GCF_000485595.1 Priapulus caudatus
CTATCTATCTATCTATCTATCTATCTATCTATCTATCTATCTATCTATCTATCTATCTATCTATCTATCTATCTATATATATATGTATCTATCTATCTATCTATCTATATATATATCTATGTATCTATCGATCTATCTATCTATCTATCTATCTAACTATCTATCTATCTATCTTTCTATCTATCTATTTACCTATCTATCTATCTATCTATCTATCTATCTATCTATCTATCTAT
>NW_014587654.1:1998-2462 GCF_000485595.1 Priapulus caudatus
GATTTTGTTTTTCCCCGTGAAAAAGATCCCGATGAAACTCGATCTTCAATGAAACCTGCTTTCATTTTATCATCGGCGCTCGATCAAAAAAATCAACCAACTGACGGCATGTGCGTATAGCGAGTGTTCGCCGCACACCGCTGCACGTGTCATCGTCAGTGTAGTCTAACACGCGCGCTGCCGTCGGCGGCAACGATGGAGAAACGTAAGACGAGAACGTGAGACGAACGACGACGAACACGAACGCTACACAAGCGCGCGCACGACAATCGGAAAAGCCGCTGCTGAAGCTATCGCCATCGCCGTCACCGCTGCCACTTACGCCGCGGCACCGAATTTCAGAGAAATCACGAGCGAGATATATATCTAATATATAGATATATATCTAATTGCGCATCTTTTCATTCGAGACAGCTTTGAGGCACCGCGCTCCATCGCGTGCGTGCGTGCGTGCGTGCGTGCGT
>NW_014587655.1:0-400 GCF_000485595.1 Priapulus caudatus
GCAGCAGAGCATAGGGTTACACGGGTAGCAGAAAGTTTTTTATTGTTAAATTATATGTAAAAGTTACGCAAGGAAAGAAGCGCCACAAACAAGGATGCGTTGCTAAGGTCGACGACATGTGCCGATCCGAGAGCCAGATCCTGCAAGATGGCGCGAAAGATTCCCAAGCCGGAGCGCGGTGGGCGAAATCTGTTCAAAGGCTTCCTTTAACCCGCCGAATATAGGCCGGCCACATGACCGCTGTCACTCACCGTCACAGTAAACTGCTGCCACCTAGCGGGGTGATTGCTCACATGAAGTGAGACCCGAGCTAAAATATTTGTCGCATATCGTATGGGAAAGTTGAATTCAATATACATATATATATATATTTATATATACATATATATATATATATATA
>NW_014587655.1:1900-2462 GCF_000485595.1 Priapulus caudatus
ACACACACACACACACACACACACACACACGCACACACACACACACACACGCGCAGTCCGCGTGGCGCAGGAGGGACACCACGCGGGATAAATCAAGCGCTCGCGACAAAGGTGACAATTATGTATAGCTCTGGTCATTATATCCATCGTGACCATTATAACGGGGACGTTTGATATATATATATATATATCAATATATATATATATATATATATCATATCAGGCTCTAACGATCTTCTGCAAGACGGGGCACGTGGCATGCTTTTCTGCGTACTAGAAGCGGAGCGGTATAACGAGCTGACATTGTGAGATCTCGCGGACGTAGTGAGACCTGTATGCATGCGTGTCGCGAAGTATTGTGAGTAGATGAATGGAGCGGGACTGTGCTGCCCTTTCGAAGTAATCGCACGTAGCGAATAACGAGGGTGACTCAGCACGAGGAACAAGGAGACCCGATGCAACGAGAGAAGTTGACATGAGAGCGAGCGAGTGTGATAGTGCCTGGGGGAGAAAAAAGAATGAACGGGAGAAAGTAGAAAAACAAAGAATAATTTAGTAGGTA
>NW_014587656.1:0-588 GCF_000485595.1 Priapulus caudatus
CGTCAGTCACTCGTTTGACCACCTGCTCAGTCTTGACCACCCGTCAGTCACTCGTTTGACCAACGGTCAGTCACGCAGACTCACCTTGCAGGCCGTTGTCGCGTAGAATCTGCTTGAGCCGTTCGATCTTCTTGCGCTCGCTGCGGCAGTCGGCAAACTCGCGAGCGTAGGCGACGCGAAGCCCAGCGATGCGCACCAGCTTCCTCATCCTCGCCAGCGCAGACGACTCGCCGCTGCCTCCTCCTCCTCCTCCTCGTCGCGATGCCTTCTCCTCGGCGAGAGACGAGGACTGCAGGAAGGTAACACGTTGGAAGACGTTAACGCCCGGTTTTTAACGTTGTGAGGAAGATATAAGAAAGAGAGAGGAAGCGCAGGTGACCGAGTGTGCGAGTGCGTGCGTGCGTGTATGCTTGGGGAGAGCAAGAGAAAGAGAGAAAGCCAGAGAAAAAGAGAGAGAGATGGAGAGACAGGGAGACATAGATATAAGCGAAAGCGAGAAAGAGAGAGAGAGAGAGAGAGAACAGAGAGAAAGAGAGAGAGAAAGAGAGATAGAGAGAGGAGGGAGTAAATGAGTGAGTGAGGGAGGGA
>NW_014587656.1:2031-2462 GCF_000485595.1 Priapulus caudatus
GATAGAGAGAGAGCGAGAGCGAGAGAGAGAGAGAGAGAGAGCGAGAGCGAGAGAGAGAGAGAGAGAGAGAAAGCTGGGTTGGATGTGCGAACACAATGCCACTGCGTGGGTACAACACGTTTGCCATATTTTTTATAGTTTAATATACGAAACTTTATTCATGCATTGTGTCGTGCACAGCTGGCCGTTGATCACAAAGTGTTTCTTGCAGGTGGTTTTACGTGTATTATGTCGCATACAGCAGGCTTTTCAGATAAATGTCAGGTGTTCAGCTAGGTTGCCATTTACCGAAGTCTCATTAAGCAAAATAATAGATTTTTTTTTCAAAAAGAGGGTAAATATTTATAGTAGAGGGTTCCGCTAATCAAGATCAGTGTCACCATACAGCAGCTTGTTCAATAAAAAGATAGGTATCAGGCGCAGATTTAGGG
>NW_014587657.1:2040-2462 GCF_000485595.1 Priapulus caudatus
ACTGCTGCTGCTGCTGCTGCTGCTGCTGCTGCTGCTGTACTGTTGATGCTTCTGCTGCTGCTACTGTTACTGCTGCTGCTGCTGCTGCTGTCTGCTGCTGCTGCTGCTGCTGTTACTGCTACTGCTGTTGCTGCTGCTGCTGCTGTTACTGCTACTGCTGATAGGGAATGTTCTACCGTTATACGATAAAATGAAATCGTACGTGGAAGTAATTTCGCTCAACTTCGCGTGTTAGATCTACTTAATACTGACGTCATAGCTAAACATAGAACACAACCAAGTACCAGCTAATCTCAGGTGCAACAAAATCAATCACGTACCTGATACGCTCTCAGGTGGCGCTTGACTCTAGAGATTGACTTTGAACCTATAGTAAAGCGAGTGTGTGTGTGTGTGTGTGTGTGTGTGTGTGTGTGTGTGTG
>NW_014587658.1:0-462 GCF_000485595.1 Priapulus caudatus
GCTGCAGGCAATTGCGCTGAATATGCACGCAACATACACAAGTAACATAATATGTGGTATGCCAACATACATTAGTAACATCAGTAACATGCATCTACGGTTTGTAAACATACACCAGTAATCTATCCGGTATGCTAACATACACTAGAAACAGGTTTGCAGAAAATATCATCATCACCATAACCCTAACTCGAACCATGACACCCACCCCAACTCTACAACCGCAACCCTAACTCGAACCAGATAACTCTAACACCACACACACATGCATGCACGCACGCACGCACACGTACACACACACGCACACACACACGCACGCACGCACGCACGCACGCACGCACGCACACGCCCCCCCCCCCCCCACACACGTTGGTCTACTGGTGTCCAAAAGTAGGATATATGTTGACTCTAGTAGGACGTACTATATATATATATATATATATATATATATATATATATATA
>NW_014587658.1:1975-2461 GCF_000485595.1 Priapulus caudatus
TATATATATATATATATATATATATATATATATATATATATGTTCGATGCGCATATATCGTCACTTCTACATAGCTGCAGGCAATTGCGCTGAATATGCACGCAACATACACAAGTAACATAATATGTGGTATGCCAACATACATTAGTAACATCTACGGTTTGCAAACATACACCAGTAACATATCCGGTATGCTAACATACACTAGAAACAGGTTTTGCAGAAAATATCATCATCACCATAACCCTAACTCGAACCATGACACCCACCCCAACTCTACAACCACAACCCTAACTCGAACCACATAACTCTAACACCACACACACATGCATGCACGCACGCACGCGCACGCACACACACACGCACGCACCCACGCACACGCCCCAACACACGTAGGTCTACTGGTGTCCAAAAGTAGGATATATGTTGACTCTAGTAGGACGTACTATATATATATATATATATATATATATATATATATATATA
>NW_014587659.1:0-405 GCF_000485595.1 Priapulus caudatus
CTATCTATCTATCTATCTATCTATCTATCTATCTATCCATATATATATAGAGAGAGAGAGATATATAGATATAGATATATATATCCCTCTTTCTCTATCTCGATCTCTCTCTTTCTCTCTCTCCCCTCTATGTATATATAGGGAGAGAGAGAGAAAGAGAGAGAGCGCGAGATAGAGAAAGAGGGGGAAAGAAAGAGATAGAGTAGAGATAGAGAGAAAGAAAGAGAGAAGGGGAGAGATAGGGAGAGATAGATGTAGCAAAACAATACATGCGACATTTTGTCTCCTGTCGCGCGTACAGTCTGCATGTAAGCAACACGAGCGACATCCTCCTTTTCCCCTCCCCTTCCGCCATCCCCTCCCCTCCCCTCCCCTCTCCTCCCCTCCACTCTCCTCCCCTTCCGC
>NW_014587659.1:2069-2461 GCF_000485595.1 Priapulus caudatus
GTTATTGTTGTGCGTGCATGTGTGTGTGTGTAGAATGATATATATATATATATATAGGGGGAGAGAGGGGGAAGGGCAACGAGACGATAACAACTATATATATATACAACAATAAAACCGGTAAAATCTTTTTATATTAATAAAGTTAATATACAAGCAATGAGATACACATTATTCCCCACAATAAGTGAAATAATATAAATTAGTACATATTAAGTCTTCCACTTGTAAAACATAGAATGCTCCGAAAAATGTTAAAATCTTGAATTATCGCGTGTTTATATGCACTTGAGTGCTTGTATGCACGCGTGTGTGCAATAGTGCGCGCGTGCACGTGTGTGTGTGTATGTGTGTGTGTGTGTGTGTGTGTGTGTGTGTGTGTGTGTGTGTGT
>NW_014587660.1:0-290 GCF_000485595.1 Priapulus caudatus
GTGCAGGTAATCAGTAAGGTTGTGTGTGCAGGTAATCAGTAAGGCTGTGTGTGTGCAGGTAATCAGTAAGGGTGTGTGTGCAGGTAATCAGTAAGGTTGTGTGTGCAGGTAATCAGTAAGGTTGTGTGTGCAGGTAATCAGTAAGGTTGTGTGTGTGCAGGTAATCAGTAAGGTTGTGTGTGCAGGTAATCAGTAAGGTTGTGTGTGCAGGTAATCAGTAAGGTTGTGTGTGCAGGTAATCAGTAAGGTTGTGTGTGCAGGTAATCGAGTAAGGTTGTGTGTGCAGGTGT
>NW_014587660.1:2170-2461 GCF_000485595.1 Priapulus caudatus
ACACTGCCACTACCACGTATGTAAAGGGAAGGTCTGGACCGTCTCTACGGGACACAGATACACTGCCACTACCACGTATGTAAAGGGAAGGTCTGGACCGTCTCTACGGGACACAGATACACTGCCACTACCACGTATGTAAAGGGAAGGCCTGGACCGTCTCTACGGGACACAGATCCACTGCCACTACCACGTATGTAAAGGGAAGGTCTGGACCATCTCTACGGGACACAGATCCACTGCCACTACCACGTATGTAAAGGGAAGGTCTGGACCGTCTCTACGGGACAC
>NW_014587661.1:0-2460 GCF_000485595.1 Priapulus caudatus
ATATGCACGGGCATGAAGAAGAATCGGGGGAGGGGGGGCAATTTCCTTCCCGAGTGTCTCCGTAAGCTCGTAGCTTTCTCTCCGGCTGGCTACAGGGTCGGGCAATATTAGCTCGTGTGTTACACGATACCTGGATATTTTCTAGTGAACGTTAGAAATGATATTTGTTCGCGTGCTATTCGGTGGGGTAATCATTTTCTCACGTGATGCTATCGCGTGCGTCGCTATGTTATCATATAGTTGGAGTATTTATAAAAATACGTATTGCGTAAATAAATGCATAATTTTTAAATAAGTATGTATGTATATACTTATTAATATTTATTTAAATAAATATTTATTTAACAAATTAAATAGAGAGTGATATTGATAAAAGCGTGTGTGTGCGCGTGTGGGTGCGCGCGCGCACGCACACACACACACACACACACACACACACACAGCATACACAACACACACCACACACACACACACACACAGCACACACACACACCATACACACAACACAACACAACACACACACACACACACACACCACACACATCACAACACATACTACCACACACACACACACCACACACACACACCACAAACCACACGATTATTATTTATTTTATTGTATATATTATATATATATATTAGAAAGAAGGGAATTTCGGTAGGAACTAGTGTGTGTGGTGTAACGTTAGAACGTATGTAAACGAGTAAGGCGCGAGGATCGAGAGAGACGAGGGGGGCGAAAATTCCATGTATTTTGACTAACATAATAATATAATATTATAAAGATGTGAGAGAGGGGACGACAACAGGTGAGTACGTAAATTTTGGCGAGATTAGTATTACAACCGGTTACCCTTCCCCCCAGTCCTCCCTCTGTTTTTTTCGCACACACCCTTCAGCCGATTCTTTAACCCTTTCCACATCGGCCGCCGTTAGAATATTCCTTCACATCGATACTAGAGCGGAGAAAGGGAGAGGAGGGGGAGAAAGAGAACGGGGATAGACAGAGAGAGAGAGAGAGAGAGAGAGAGAAGAGAGGAAGGAGAGGGAGGAGAGAGATAGGAGAGAGAGCGAGGGTGAGAGAAGAGCGAGAGGAGAGGCGAGAGACGAGAGAGAGAGAGAGAGAGAGGAAGAGAGAGGCGAGAGGCGAGAGGAATGAGCGAGGAGAGAGAGGAGAGAAGATGAGAGAGAGAGAGAGATGGAGAGCCGAGAGACAAAATGCGCGCGGGCGCGCGAGAGAGACCAAGAGAGAGAGAGAGAAGATGAGAGACGGACGCAGAGAGGAGAGACGAGCGTAGAGAGAGAGGAGGTACATTTGCAGAGCGTTGGAAGGTTATTCCTACGCTACGCAGGGTCGAGAAATTCAAATGACGACCGATACTCTTACTATAAGTTACTATTACCTGCTCTTACTATAACTAACCCACCCCCGCGGTACGATTATCCTTACAAAAATTACTAGGATATAGTTACAATATGAATTGAAATTACGCGCGTGCTCTATACCTGCTTTATATCTATACCTATAGCATAGCTTTTACTTTAAGGATATATGTAATTTTCTATTATGGATATATATTATATATATGTGTGTGGTTGTGCGTGTGTGTGGAGTGTGTGTATGCTTGTTGTGTGTGTTGTGTGCTGTGTGTGTGTGTGTGTGGGGGTGTGTGCTGATGTGTGGTGTGTGGGTTGTATGTTGCGTGTACGTGTGCGTGTGCGGTGTGCGTTGTTGCGTCGTGCGTGTGCGTTGTGCGTTGTGCGTGTGGGCGTGTGCGTGTGTCCCGTGGCGCGTGGTGTTGCGTTGCCTGTGTGGTGTGTTTTGTTATAATACTATATATATCAGGATTTTAATTAAAGACAAAACACAGTGTGTTTTTATTAACTCGCTGACTATTAATATACATATATATATTATATATAGTCATACTTTATATACTACTACCATTATATCATATTTTTAGGAGAGCGAGAGAGAGAAAGTGAGAAAAGAGAGACAGGGAGAGGGCCGAATGGCACGAGAGAGAAGGGGGGCAGAGCATCGCTTCGGTATAACCACCACCACCGCTGCCTTCCATCGCAGAAGGGGTGGGGCCCATCTGATGTTTGGCGCAGCGGCAGTGACGTCACGGCGCAGACACGCCCACACGCAGCACCTGAGCAAGCGCACAACACTTGGCGTGTTGAGGTATAACGATCGGTAAGGTAATAGCGGGGAGAGCGGCGGGAGCTGGCAGCAGGCGAGGCGGGAGCGCAGAGCGGCGATGCGTGAATTAGACTAATACAGCTGCCGTGGCGCGCGGGGGAAGGGGAGAGAGAGAGGGGGAGAGGGAGAGGGGGAGAGAGAGCGAGTGAGAGGGGGAAGAGAGGGGTGTGTGTGTGTGTGTGTGTGTGTGTGTGTGTGTGTGTGTGTGTGTGTGTGTGTGTGTGTGTGTGTGTGTGTGTGTGTGTGTGTGTGTG
>NW_014587662.1:0-2460 GCF_000485595.1 Priapulus caudatus
CCGTAATGTGCAGCTAATGTGCACAGCAAACAGCTGTATGCACATAGCAAACAGAAGCGGGTGGTAGCGAAACGCTCTACTTAACTGAAAATATAAATACTATTTTAGCGTGCCGATGTCTTCAGAACACGAAGTAAAAAAATAAACCAGGGTTTTCAGTGAAGTCTAAAATAGTAGCGACAACTGTTAAACAAGCACGTGGTCACACACATGCTTATAGCACACACACACCGCAGAGATCCGTCGCGTCGTTCGTCCGTTTCCCGTCCTCCGTCCGTCCGCCCGACCAGTCCGTCCGTCCGTCCCGTTCGTCCTCGTCCGTCCGTCCGTACGTCCGTCTCGTCGTCCGTCTTTCCGTCCGTGCCATCCATGCGCATCCTTCGCATACCACCCATCCTTCTCTATAATTACTCCTGTACAACCCTCAAGTGTTCATGCTGTTGTTGGGCTGTCGAACGTACGTACCTGCAGCAGCAGCAAGCGCAGCAGCATATTGACATAGAGTGTCCGTTAATCAGACAAGCACATTCCATTTAGTTTGTGAGTAGAGGATGCGAAGAGGTGCTTAGACTCAATCACGCAAGGGAGGCAGCGCTAGAGCAGAGCCTGTTACGTCTCGTTGATACGCGAAAATCGCTTGAAAACAATTACAGACGTGATGGCGTTCGAAACGCTGGCTGGTGGACTGTTATACGAAGGCGCAGTGTGTGTGTGTGTGTTGTGTGTGTGTTGTGGTGTGGGTGTGGGTCGTGTGCTGTGTGTGTGGGCTGTGTGTGTGTGTGATGTGTGTGTGTGTACGTGTCTGTGTGTGCGTGTGCGCTGTGTGCGTGGCCGTGCTGTCGTGCATGCGCTGTGTGTGTTAGTGTGTGCGTGCGTGGCTGCGTGCGTGTGTGTGGTTCTGTGTCGTGCCGGTGCGTGCCTGCGTCGCAGTGCGCGTGGGTTGTGTGTGTGTTGTGTGGGTGATGTGTAGTGTGTGTACGTGTCGCTGTGTGTGCGTGTGCGTGTGTGCGTGCGTGCGTGCGTGGCATGCGTGTTGATGTTTTGGTGTGCTGCGTGCGTGCCCATGCGTGCCGTGTGTGTGTTTGTCGTGTGCGTGCGTGCCTGCGTGAGCGTGGCGCGCGTGCGCTCGTGATGTGTGTGTGAGTATGTTGTAGCGTGTGTGCATGCTGTGTGTGGTGTGTGTGTGTGTGTGTGTGTGTGTGTGTGTGTGTGTAGTGGCGTGGAGTGCGCTGGCAGATGTGTGTATGTGTGTTCGCTGTGTGTGTGTGGTGTGTGAGTGTGTGTGTGTGTGTTGTGTGCTCGTGTAACTGTGGTGTGTGCGTGCGTTGGCGTGGCTGTGTGTGTGTTGTGTGTGTGTGTGTGTGTGTACGTGTCTGTGGTGCTCGTGTCGCCGTGTAGTGCGTGTCGTGCGTGCCGTGCATGCGTGTCGTGCTGTCTTTGCCTGTGAGTGCCGTGCCGCGTGGCCTGCGTTGCAGTTTGTGCCTCGTGTTAGTCGTGTGGCGTCGACGTGCACTGACCGTGCGTGGCCCTGTGCGTGCCGTGCGTAGTGTGTGTGGTGTCATGTGTGTGTGGTGCCTGTGTGGGTGTGTGTGTGTGGTGTGCGCTGAGTGCGTGCACTGGTGTGAATGTGTGTGTGTGTGTGTAGTGTGTGTGATTGCTGTGTTGTGTGTGTGCTGTCTATGTGTGTGTGCGATGGCGTGCCTGCGTGCGTGCGTGTGTGATGTGTGTATGGTGTTGTGTGGTGTGTGTGTGTGTGTGTGTTGTGCGTGAGTGCGTGCATGTGTGTGTGTGTGTGTGTGTGTGTGTGATGTGTGTCGTGTTGTTGTGTGTGTGTGTAATGTGTGTAGTGCAGCGTGTCAGTGCATGTGTGTGGTGTGTGTGTGTGTGTGTGTGTTGTATGTGTGTGTGTTGGTGTGTGTGTGTGTGTGGATGTGCGTAGAGTGCGTGCATGTGTATGTGTGGTGTAGTGTGTGTGTGTTGTGTGGTGTGTGATGTATGTGTGTGGTGTGTGTGTAAATGTGTGTGTGATTGTGTGTGTGTAGTGTATGTGTGTGCGGCGTGTGTGTGTGTGTGTGTGTCGTGTGTGTGTGATGTGACGCACGTGTTGTGTGTCTGTGTGTGTGTGTGTGTGTGTAGTGTGTGCGCGCCGTGTGTGTGTCTGTGCGTGTGTGTGTGTGTGTCTGTGTGTAGTGTGTTTGTGTGATGCGTGCGGTGCCTGCGTGCGTGCTGTAGTGTGTGTCTGGTGTGTGGTGTGTGTGTGTGTGTGTGTGTGTCTGTGTTGTGTGTGATGTGTGTGTGTGTGTGTGTGTGTGTGTGCGCGCGATGTGCTGTGATGTGTGTCGTGTGTGTGTGTGTCTGTGTGTGTGTCTGTGTGTGTGTGTGTGTGATCATAAGCATGGTGTGTGTGAGTGTGTGTGTGTGTGGTGTCCTGTGTGTGTGTCTGTGTGTGGTCCTGTGTGT
>NW_014587663.1:0-2460 GCF_000485595.1 Priapulus caudatus
GATCGGTCGGACAGCGCTTAGTCAGTATGACAGGTATGCATCCGTAATCCTGCGGCCGACGTCGCCGCGTCGTGGGCATCAATGGATCGGGAGGAGGACGAAGAATGGGGGAGGGGAGGAGGACGAAGAATGGGGGGGAGGGGAGGAGAACGAAGAGTGGGGGAGGGGAGGAGGACGAAGAGTGGGGGAGGGAAGGAGGCGTGCAGGCGCGTGCGTGCGTGCGTGCGTGTGCGCGTGTGTGCGCGTGTGTGCGTGTGTAGGTGCTAGCGTGCGTGCGTGCGTGCGGGAAGAGAGCTATGCATGTGTACCTGAGCTGCTTCTGTAATACCGTGGAGTCGTGCGTGTGTGCATGTGTGCGTGCGTGCTGGGAGAGAGCTGTGCACGTGTAAGCGGGCTGATTCTGTGATACCGTGGAGTCGTGCAGACGAGCGCGTGTATACAGCGATCGGTCGGACAGCGCTTAGTCAGTATGACAGGTATGCATCCGTAATCCTGCGGCCGACGTCGCCGCGTCGTGGGCTCCAATGGAGTCGGTGCTGCGGACGAAGAATGGGGCACGGGGAGGAGGACGCAGAGATGGGAGGAGGAGAGGAAGAAGACGCTGGGGAGGGAGGCGGACGAAGAGTGGGGGAGAAGGACGACGTAGAGTGAGGGGAAGAGGGGAGGAGACGACGAGTGAGGGAGGGGAGAGGACGAAAAGCGGGGGAGGGGGGAGACGAAAGAGTGGGGGAGGAAAGGAAGACGACGAAGGGGAAAGGAGAAGAAAAGAGTGGGAGAGGCAGAGGATGAGAGGGGGGGAGAGGGGAAGAGAACGCGACGAAGGGGGAGGGCGCAGGAGGGGGTACGGAAGAGAGATTTCATATCAGCATCATAGGCGTACCCGACTGATACGCCGCAGACACTAATGCCTTCCTGGCCGCGCTCCGATGACCGACCGAAGTGGCGGCCCCTAAGCACCTAGTTTTAGTCTTCCGCGCACCGTTTGCCTGCGTCCGTTGTGCGACGAACGCTCTATGCGAAGGCCGCGCTTATCTCTCTATCTATCATCTATCTATATATTATGTTAATCTAGCTAGCTAGCTATGCTAGCTATCTCCTCTATCTATCTATCTATCTGTCTGTCCTGTCGTCTATCTATCTAGTCTATCTATCTATCTATCTATCTATCTCTCTATCTATCTATCTATCTTCTATCTATCTATATATTCCATCGTATCTATCCTATTAGTCTTTCTATCGACTCTATCCTCTTAGTCTATCTATCTATCTAGCTATCTATCTATCTATCTATCTATCTCGACTTCTAATATCTCCTCTATCTATCTGTCGCTGCAGTCTATCTATCTAATCTATGCTAGTCGTCATCTATGCTATCTATCTTTATCTAAGCTATCGCCTATCTATCTCTCTATCATAAACTATCTATTTATCTATCTCGCTCTATGCTATCTTCACTATTATCCCGTACTATCTATCTATCTCTCCTATCTATTCTATCTTATCTATCTATCATCTATCATATCATCTATCTATCTGATCCGTTTATGCTATCTACTATCGATTCTATCTCATCTGACGTCTATTATCTATCTATCTATATATTATCTAATCTAGTCTACCTTATCATCTATCTAGTATATAGTATATTTATATATCTCTCTATTCATCTATCTATCTTATCTATCTGATCTATTGTCTGTCTATCTAGTCTATTATCCTAGTTATCGATCTATCGGTACTAGTCTATCATCTCTCTCATCTAGCTATCTATCTCTTATTTATCTATCGTCGTCTCCTCTCCGTCTCTTCTCTCTCTCTCTCGTCTCTCTCTCTCCCTCTCTTCTTCTCCTCTTCTCTCGCCCGTCGCCTCCCCTTCTGCCGCTTCGTGTTTTCTCTCTCTCTCTCTCGTTCGGTCTTCTCTCTCGTCTGTGTCCCGTGTCTGGTTGCGCACTTTTCTGTGTGTGCGTCTGTCGTGCTGTCCGGTGTTTCTATCCTTTCCTTCCACTGTAGCCTGCGTGCGTGTGTGCGTGGCTGTGCCCGTGCCCACCGTGTGTGGTGCCGTTCTTTTCTCTTCTTCGTCTTCCTGCACTCGTTACTACCACTGTGCCGTGCGTGCGTGTGCCCCGTACTCGTCGCGTTGCCCTGCGTCGTGTGCCTTCGCGTGCGCTCTCGTTCGTCACGTCTCTAAATCTCTCTATATATAATATATATGTATATTATCCTATATATCATATATATATATGTGCTGTGTGTGGTGTGGGTATGTGTGTGTGTGGTGTGGTGTGTGTGTGTGGGTGTGTGTGTGGTGTGGTGTTTGTTGTGTGTGTGTGTGTGTTGGTGTGTGTGTGATGGGTGTGTGTGTGTGTGTGTGTGTGTGTGTCTGTGTGGTGTGTCAGACTATATGGTGTCCTTGTAACTTCTACGCTGTATTAGTAACACGTGTTGGACAGAAAGATCTTA
>NW_014587664.1:0-352 GCF_000485595.1 Priapulus caudatus
GCTGCTGCTGCTGCTACTGCTATTGCTACTGCTGCTACTGCTATGCTACTGCTGCTGCTGCTACTGCTATTGCTACTGCTGCTACTGCTATGCTGCTGCTACTGCTGCTACTGCTGCTGCTACTGCTGCTGCTGCTCTGCTGCTGCTGCTACTGCTGCTCTGCTGCTCCTACTGCTACTGCTGCTGCCTCTGCTGCTGCTGCTATCGATGATGACAGCGATATGAGAATCATACTACTACTAGGGAATCTGTATGATCCCTCGATCGTTCGAAGCAAGAACAGCTGTGAACACCTAATAATTTACGTGTGCATGTGTGTGTGTGTGTGTGGGTGTGTGTGTGTGTGTGTGTG
>NW_014587664.1:1713-2460 GCF_000485595.1 Priapulus caudatus
GATAGCTATAGCTACTAGTAACGATAACTATAGCTACTAGTAACGATAGCTATAGCTACTAGTAACGATAGCTATAGCTACTAGTAACGATAGCTACAGCTACTAGTAACGATAGCTTCAGCTACTAGTAACGATAGCTATACCTACTAGTAACGATAGCTACAGCTACTAGCAACGATAGCTTCAGCTACTAGTAACGATAGCTATACCTACTAGTAACGATAGCTACAGCTACTAGCAACGATAGCTACAGCTACTAGTAACGATAGCTATAGCTACTAGTAACGATAGCTACAGCTACTAGTAACGATAGCTATAGCTACTAGTAACGATAGCTACAGCTACTAGTAACGATAGCTACAGCTACTAGTAACGATAGCTATAGCTACTAGTAACGATAGCTATAGCTATTAGTAACGATAGCTATAGCTACTAGTAACGATAGCTGTAGCTACTAGTATCGATAGCTATAGCTACTAGTAACGATAGCTGTAGCTACTAGTATCGATAGCTACAGCTACTAGTAACGATAGCTATAGCTACTAGTAACGATAGCTATAGCTACTAGTAACGATAGCTATAGCTACTAGTAACGATAGCTATAGTTACTATAAACGATAGCTATAGCTACTAGTAACGATAGCTACAGCTACTAGTAACGATAGCTACAACTACTAGTAACGATAGCTATAGCTACTAGTAACGATAGCTACAGCTACTAGTAACGATAGCTGTAGCTCCTAGTAC
>NW_014587665.1:0-343 GCF_000485595.1 Priapulus caudatus
CATACACACACACACACACACACACACACATGATGCACGGGCTTCCCTCCCTACACACACGCACGCACGCATGTACGAACACACACATACGCGCACGCGCACACGCACGCACACACAGGCGCACGCGCACGTACGCACGCACGCACACACGCACACGCACACACACGCGCACGCACGTACGCACACACGCACGCACACACGCACGCACATGCTGCATGGGCTAGAGAGAGGGTGTATAGCGAGAGAGCGAGTGTGTGTGTGTGTGTGTGTGTGTGTGTGTGTGTGTGTGTGTGTGTGTGTGTGTGTGTGTGTGTGTGTGTAGTAGTGTAGTAAGAGAAGAGAG
>NW_014587665.1:1959-2460 GCF_000485595.1 Priapulus caudatus
ACGTCGATGGTGGTGAGATCGAAGTGAGATCTGGATAATTACTCGCTGTGCTATAGCGGATTATGATTAAGCTCGCTGTTATATTGTAGCGATCAGGCTTAGGTGCTGCCTGCGCGATCGAACAATAGTTCCGAGCTCAGCTGGTGCCCTCAGAAACAAATACACAAACACGCACGCACGCACGCACGCCCGCACGCACACACGCACGCTCGCACGCACGCACGCACGCACGCACGCACGAACGCACGCTGTCTCGCACGCACGAACGCTCGCACGTAGGCACGCACGCACGAACGCTCGCACGCACGCACGTACGCAGGTTCGCACGCACGCTCGCACGCACGCGCGCACGCACGCACACTCGCACGATCGCACACACACACCCACGCACCCAGGCACGCACGAGTCATCATGCATGATTGCTGGGTAGACGACAACGACGACGACGACGACGACGACGACGAAAAAGAAAAAGAAAAAGAAAAGAAAAAGAAAAAGAAA
>NW_014587666.1:0-281 GCF_000485595.1 Priapulus caudatus
ATTTGTTATAAGTAATAAATAACTGTAGCAGCATTTGTTATAAGTAATAAATATAACTGTAGCATTTGTTATAAGTAATAAATAACTGTAGCATTTGTTATAAGTAATAAATAACTGTAGCATTTGTTATAAGTAATAAATAACTGTAGCATTGTTATAAGTAATAAATAACTGTAGCATTTGTTATAAGTAATAAATAACTGTAGCATTTGTTATAAGTAATAAATAACTGTAGCATTTGTTATAAGTAATAAATAACTGTAGCATTTGTTATAAGTAAT
>NW_014587666.1:653-2460 GCF_000485595.1 Priapulus caudatus
AAGTAATAAATAACTGTAGCATTTGTTATAAGTAATAAATAACTGTAGCATTTGTTGTAAGTAATATATAACAGTAGCATTTGTTATAAGTAATAAATCATTGCAGTGTTTATGACAGGTTGGAGTTTGTAAGCGGTAGGTGCGGCTAGCAATAGAAGAGGCGGTGACTTGACTCACCACGCATCACATTACGCATACTAAATACTCTGTACTTTCAACTTGGTAACGATTTCATTTAATTAGCATTTTAATCTCGTGAATAGAAGAGTGCGAAAATCGAAGCGTCATTGCTTTAGCTTCCTGACCGCGCATAAAGAGAATAGCTTACCCAAGACTGCATTCACCCTTGACTCTATTCACAAAGGCTGTATTCGCTCTGTTGTATTCGCTCACAGTACTGCATTTCTTCTAGTGTGTATTCACCCTAGACTGTATTCATCCTGAATTTTATTCAACCAGTGCTGTATTCACCCAGTATTGTACTTATTTAGATTATATTTACCCTAGACTATTCATCCTGAATTTTATTCAACCAGTGCTGTATTCACCCAGTATTATATTCATTCTAGATATATATTCATCATAGGCTGGAATATCTATGAACTGTATTCACCCTATAGACGATATTCACCAAGTGCTTTATCCACTCAATTCTGCATCTACGCAGTGCTGTATTCACTGACCACTGTACTCACTCTGGACTGAATTCAATCTGCTTTGAATTCACATCGAACTACTGTCTGAGACGAACCCAGCGCTCCAGCACTCTCACCCACCCTCGGTAGAGAGGAGGAGGGGGGAGAAGGGAAGAGGAAGAAGGAGGAGGAGGGTAGAAGAAGAGGAGGGAGGAAGACGAGGGGGAGGGAGGAAGGAGAGAGGAGGAAGAAGGAGGAGGAGGGTAGAAGAAGAGGCGGAGAAGGAGGGAGTGAGAAGGAGGGAGGAGAGAGAAAGGGAGGAGGAGGTAGAGCGAAGAAGGGAGGAGGGAGGAAGGGAGGAGGAGAGAGAGCGAAGGAGCGAGGAGAAGGGTAGAAGAAGAGGCAGAGGGAGGAGGGAGCGAGAAGGAGGGATGAGGGAGGAAGGGAGGAGGAGAGAGAGCGAAGGCGCGAGGAGGGAGGAGGGAAGGAGGAGGGAGCGAGAAGGAGGGAGGAGGGGAAGGAAGAAGAGGCGGAGGGAAGAGGGAGCGAGAAGGAGGGAGGACGGAAGAAGGGAGGAGGAGGGAGAGAGAAGGAGGGAGGAGGGAGGAAGGGAGGAGGAGGGAGAGCGACGGAGGGAGGAGGGAGGAAGGGAGGAAGAGGGAGAGCGAAGGAGCGAGGAGGGAGGAAGGGAGGAGGAGGGAGAGAGAAGGAGGGAGGTAAAAGAAGGTAGAAGAAGAGGGGTGAGGGAGAGAGAAGAAGGGAGGAGGGATGAAGGGAGGAGGAGGGATAGAGAAGGAGCGAGGAGGGAAGAAGGGAGAAAGGGAAGAGGGAGAAGGAAGAGGAGGATGCACAGCACGTCTACAGAATGTAATAAGTGCAGAGAGACGCGTCTCTTCCCCACGACTGTAACACAATTAATATCACCTCCTCCTCCTCCTCCTCCTCCTCCTCCTCCTCCTCCTCCTCGCTGGAGTGAAAGACACGGCGACGCCGCTCGCTGCCCTCTCCCCCTCCCCCCTCCCCCCCTACCCTCTCTCACCATCTCCCTTTCTCCCCCTTTCACCATCCCCCCTTCTCCTTCTCTCCCTCTCCGCCCTCTGCCCTCTGCCTTCTCCCCCTCCCCCCTCTTCTCCTCTCCCCCCTCTCCCCCTACCCTCTCTCACCATCTCCCC
>NW_014587667.1:0-521 GCF_000485595.1 Priapulus caudatus
GCCTCTCCGCTTTCCCGCTTTTATGCTTCCCCGTTTCCACCCGCTTTCCCCGCCTCTCTGCTTTCTTTGGTTTCCTCCGCTTCTCCCCTCTTCCCCCTCCCCCGCTTCCCCCCGCTTCCCCCCGCTTTCCCCTTCTTCCCCCGCTTCCCCCCGCTTTCCCGCCTCTCCGCTTCCCCTGCCTTTCCCCTTCTCCGCTCGCCGGCTCGTAATCGAATTCGCTTTGCGCGTGACGTCACTGTGCACGCAGCCGACGGCACACCACTTGTCGCCACAATGTGTCGGCTGCGCGATCACGTGTTCTTGGCAGACGAGTGCGGGTGTATTATTAGCTTTTGATACATACATATATATACATGTATATATATATATATATATATGTATATATATATATACATTTATGCAGAGCGATTGCTGCTAACCTGATTACATACCGCGCCGCCTAACGGTGAGAAATGAATCATTAATCTGCTGGTGGCCGAGAGAGCTCTTCTCCTAATTAAGATAATAGGAGAAGGACAAAA
>NW_014587667.1:2089-2460 GCF_000485595.1 Priapulus caudatus
CCCGCTTCCCCCCCGTTCACCCCGCTTTCTTGCCTCTCTGCTTCCCCCGCCTTTCCGGTTCACCCCGCTTTCTTGCCTCTCTGCTTTCCCCGCCTTTCCGCTTCCCCCAGCTTCCCCCGCTTTTCCGGTCGCCTGCTCGTAATCGAATTCGCTTTGCGCGTGACGTCACTGTGCACGCAGCCGACGGCACACTACTTGTCGCCACGGCTGGCGAGCAAAATTTGTCGGCTGCGCGATCACGTGTTCTTGGCAGACGAGTGCGGGTGTATTATTAGCTTTTTGATACATACATATATATACATGTATATATATATATGTATATATACATACGTGTGTATATATATATGTGTATATATATATATATATTATAT
>NW_014587668.1:0-1666 GCF_000485595.1 Priapulus caudatus
GAGAGAGAGAGAGAGAGAGATCCAAGGGACGTGGGTGGAAGGAAGCTAAGGTGCAAGTGGGGACGGGAAAGGAGACCAAGGTTAGAGAGAAGCAAGGTACGTGCGAGGAGGCCCAGGAGAGGAGGGTGGAGGGGAGGAACCAAGTAACGGAAAAGAAAGGAGGGAGAACGGGATCAGTGTAGAAGAGAAAGAGGGGAGACACACAGACACAGACGCATACGCACGCACGCACGCGCACACACGCACGCACGCACGCACCAACACATTACTGATGATCTCCGTAAGCGTCTGACTCGGAATTGAAGAGAAAATTGACGCCGGCGTCGCCGATGCGCGCGCGTCGCCACGGTAACCGCATCCGGCAGAGCGAGAAGCTGGAAGGGCTTCATTAGCCACCGGGCTTCACTAGAGATCAGCAGCATCACCGCATCCTCTTCCAACACGGCAGCAGCAGCAGCAGCAGCAGCCCGGATTCCACACTCACAGTGACTTACTGTGGCTTTCATGTGAGGCTAACGGTCGGATGGCACAGAGTGAGAGAGAGAGGGGAGTAAATCCAGGGAGACATATAATAGAACTTTCTCTCTTCGTTCCTCTCTCTCTCCCTCTCAGTCTCTCTGCTCTCTCTCTATCTCTCCGCTCTCACTCTCGTCTCACTCGGTGTCGACTCAATCACTGACTCTCGGTTCTCGTGTCGCTTTCTACTCTCCTCCCGCCCACCTAATCGTCTTCAATACTCGCCTCCTCCTCTGCTCTTTGCCTCTCTCCCTCTATCTCTCTCTCGATCTGCTTCTCGTCATCTATACTCTCGTCCGTCTCTTCTCTCTCTCCGTCGTCGCTCGCTAGCTCTTCTGAGTTCCTCTGTCTCTCTCTCTCTCTCGTCGTTCTCCTCTCTTTCTCATCTCTCTCTCTCTGACCCTCTCCCCCGAATGGTCCCGTCTTAACTCCTCCATTTTGCGTCACCCACTCTGCCTCCCTTCTCTCACCCAACACATACGCGTGCTGCGCGTAAAGCTACGGAGGTCCCTCATAAAGGGTTAAGATACTGTTAACGACCGACGTGGGATCGGACGGCGGGGTGGTATCAGCCCGCACGTGGTGCAGCAGGGGTCATACACACACACACAGCATCCTCAGCATCCTCAGCCTCCTCATCCTCATCCTCAGCCTCCGACTCCTCTTAAACAGGGGAGGTCGTAAAACTGTCGGCTGGTTGCTTCTACGCCGGGTGGGCTTGAGCCGCGCATGACCACCATGCAGCACACGTGTGCGGACGAGGAGGAGGACGATGCAGAAGGTGGAGGAGAGAGGAGGAGGAAGAGGAGGAGGAGGGAGGAGGAGGCAGAGGAGAGGAGGCAGGGCAGGTAGAGAGGGTGAAGAGGAGTACAAGGATGAGTACGATGAGAAGAAGGAGACGGAGAGGAAGAAGATGGAGACGAAGGAGGAGGATGATGAGAAAGAGGAGAGGAAGAGGAAGAGGAAGGGAAGAAGAAGGTAAAGGAGAAGACGAAGGAGGAGGAGGAGGAGGAGGAGGAGGAGGAGGAGGAGGTAGAGAAGAGAAGTAAGAAGATGAGGAGAAAGCAACGGTGGGGGGGCCTCGGTATCTGCAGCCACAAATTAAGGGGCCATGTTAACTGTCGGCACCCACCGCTGATCATATATATAT
>NW_014587668.1:2015-2460 GCF_000485595.1 Priapulus caudatus
TCCCTCTCACGCTCTTTCTCTCTCTCTCTCTTTATCTCTCTTTCTGTCTCCCTTTCTGTCTCTCCCTCTCCCTCTCCCCCCTCTCTCTCTTTCTCTCTCTACGTCAGAATCCCCCCACGGCACATGCGAGGTGACGGGGTGGCGCCCCCGCTCACAGTCTATCCCCTGCAATCCCGTCTATCCCCGACAATCCTGTTACGGTGGATCTCTCGTATCCGGGATAAATCCCCTAGCCAGACCTGCAGCTAATCATCCCGCCCCCTAACGTCCACTAAATCTTCCTTCCGCGCCTCCACTAAATCTCCTAACTGCTACTCTTGGAGTAAATCCTTTCACACGCACGCACGCTCGCATGCACGCACGCACGCACGCACGCACGCACACAAACACACACACACACACTGTCTCGCTCTCTCCCTCCCCCTCTCTCTCTCTCTCTCGCTCT
>NW_014587669.1:0-678 GCF_000485595.1 Priapulus caudatus
ATCTACACCTACACCTACACTTACACCCACACCTACACCTACATCTACACCTACGCCTACGCCTACACCTACACCTACACCTACACCTACACCTACACCCACACCCACACCTACACCGACACATACACCTACACCTACACCTACACCTACACCTACACATACACATACACCTACACCTACACCTACACCCACACCCACACCTACACCTACACTTACACCTACACTTACACATACACCTACACATACACCTACACCTACACTTACACCTACACCGCTCTATTGTTGTTGTGTATAATTCTCATTGCCACGCTCCTTCGTGCATGGCAGATTACACGCGTGCTGACGTCATTCTGATGACGTGTGCTCTGATCGTGGGGTGCAGCGCCGACATTTACATAGAATTCGTCAGTTCTTATGCCGTCCCTCTTTTCCCTTAATTACTTGACGCGCGTGAAATAATCAATTTCTTACTCTTAGTTAACAGACGACACCGTAGCATATAGCAGCATATATAGTAGCATATATAGTAGCATATATAGCGCTATATATGCTGCTATATGCTACTATATATTAGCATATAGCAGCATATATAGTAGCATATATAGCCTATATATGCTGCTATATGCTACTATATATTAGCATATAGCAGCATATATAGTAGCATATATAGCCTATATA
>NW_014587669.1:1191-2459 GCF_000485595.1 Priapulus caudatus
CGCGTCGTCTCGTCTCTCTCTCTCTCTCTCTTCTTCTCTCTCGTCGCGCGCGCTGTCTCTCTCTCTCTCTCGCGCTCTCTCCCTCTCTCTCTATCTATCTATCTCTAGCTAATTCTCTCTCATTCCCCTTCGCGATCACACACTCGCTCGGCGAAAACTCGATATTTTCACGCGAGACTTTACACATAATACACCCACCATGCTGCGCCTCTGCTAATGCTGCTGCTACTGCTGCTGCTGCTACTGCTGCTACTGCTACTGCTACTGCTACTGTTACTGCTGCCGCCGCTGCTGCTGCTGCCGCTCGACCCGCTCCTCGGTTTTTGCCTGACTGCCGGAGCTGTTATGATATCTTTATTTGGTTGAATAACCTGCAGCTTTAGACACCACAGTACAGACACACCACCACACGAGTATCCACACACAGCATCTCAGACATGCGCACAACGCGCACCACACACGACCGACTTATCTATGAGCCTCTCTCTCTTCTCTCTCACACAACGCACGCACGCACCGTCCACGCACGTCGCGCTGAGCCGCAACGCAACGCACGCAAGTCCTCTCGCGCCACGAATACTTCCTCTCTCGATCCTCCATCTCTCTCACATCTCTCGGTCATCATCTCTCGCTGCCGTCCTCGTCTCTCTCTCTCTCCACGCACCACCGCTTACACACGACACACACACACACACACACACACACACACACACACACACACACACACACACACACACACACACACACACACACACACACACACACACACACACACACACGCACAGAGGGGGGACAGAGCACTGAGGAGCAGAGATAGCGTGACACATAGGGAGGGCACAGCACGCACGCACGCGAGCATCAGCTGCACGCTATCGATCGGAATTAGGTGAGCAGTGTAGCGCAGTGGGACAGCTACCACAGTGGACCACCACTACCACCACCACCACCACTACGGTCGCACACTGTGTCACCCGTGCACCGCGGACACATGCCTCACTCATCGGCTAGCTATTAAACCCACCAGGCACCTGTGTACCTGTACAGAGCCCAGCACACCTGTGCACCCGCAAAGAGCTCATCTCACCTGTGTATACCTGTACAGAGTTAATCTCACGTGTGTATACCTGTACAGAAAGCGCAGCGAATTCACCTGCTCGTTAGCGAATCAGTTGGACGTCCACTCACGCGCACCTGCGCACAATCGCGCATCTGTCTCTCTCTCTCGCCCCCTCTCTCTCTCTCTCTCTCTCTCTTCTTCTTCTTCGTCT
>NW_014587670.1:0-374 GCF_000485595.1 Priapulus caudatus
CAGGTAGGCAGGCAGGTAGGCAGGCAGGTAGGCAGGCAGGTACGAAGATAGATAGATAGGTAGGCAGGCAGATAGGTTGGTATTTCTCTGCAGATGTGAGCACACAATGTTGTTATGACGCTCACAATTACCGGTAATCATTAGTACATCAGTTAAAGAAATGACAGCGAGACTGATTCTGATATTGCTTCGTTACTGCAGCAGCTGATTAGCTACGTGACAATTCTACAGCTTAGGCCCTAATAGGCTCTATATTCCACAACTATTGTTTGCGTGCGCGCGCGCGTGTGTGTGTGTGTGTGCGTGTGTGTGTGTGTGTGTGTGTGTGTGTGTGTGTGTGTGTGTGTGTGTTGTTGTGTGTGTGTGTGTGTGTG
>NW_014587670.1:2154-2459 GCF_000485595.1 Priapulus caudatus
GGCAGGCAGGCAGGCAGGCAGGCAGGCAGGCAGGCAGGCAGGCAGGCAGGCAGGCCAGGCAGGTAGGTACAAAGATAGATAGATAGATAGATAGGTAGGCAGGCAGGTAGGCAGGCAGGTACGAAGCTAGATAGATAAATAGGTAGGCAGGCAGGTAGGCAGGCAGGTACGAAGATAGATAGATAGGTAGGCAGGCAGGTAGGCAGGCAGGTAGGCAGGCAGGTACGAAGATAGATAGATAGGTAGGCAGGCAGGTAGGCAGGCAGGCAGGCAGGCAGGCAGGTACGAAGATAGATAGATAGATA
>NW_014587671.1:0-1343 GCF_000485595.1 Priapulus caudatus
GCGCGCGCGCACACACACACACACACACACACACACACACACACACACATTCACTAACTCACTCACAGACCTCTATATAACATATAACAGTCGGTCCCCGATCTCTTCCGTATGTATTTGCCAAGCACTTGCTACATCTACAGCGGCATGCGAGCCATCGTTAATTATAAATCATACTCGATGCAGGGAAGGAAACCTGACGGACGTCACTCAGGCGGGCAGCCTACACCAGTTCTTACAGAAGCTACACTGGTCTCATGGCCCTATCGCATCGTTCTGGTGGGGCACTCAGCAAACAGTCAGCATTGCCTCCCCGGAGCTGTTCAAGGAGCATCAGCATGTGTTCGATAGACCAGGTAATGGACGCGTGCGTACGTTTCCATGGTGAAGCAGGATGCGCGGGACAGCGCGTTCGTTCGTCATCATGATCGCGTGTAAATTACTAGATTATAAATTGAGTAGATGTGTATGAACTCAGAGTCACTCAACAGTATGAAGCAACCAGGTGTCATGGCGCCCTACGATAGCATGAACAATGTTAGCAATAACAGTAGTAACAATCACTGTGTTAACAATCACCGTGTTAACAATGATCGTGTTAACAATCACCGTGTTAACAATGATCGTGTTAACAATGACAGTGTTAACAATGACAGTGTTAACAATCACCGTGTTAACAATGATCGTGTTAACAATGATCGTGTTAACAATGACCGTGTTAACAATGACAGTGTTAACAATCACCGTGTTAACAATCACCGTGTTAACAATGATCGTGTTAACAGTGACCTTGTTAACAATCACCGTGTTAACAGTGACCGTGTTGACAATCACCATGTTAACAATGATTGTTTTAACAATGACAGTGTTAACAATGATATTGTCAACAATAACTGTGTAACGATGACCATGTCGACAATAACTATACACACACGTCACATGCCCCGTTTTTCATCATTTACGCACTTCCTCGCCTTTTTCAGCACTTCTCTTCAAAATGTTCGAGCCACTGGTTGGCAGCAAATGCATTCAGTTTGCCAACGGAGAGGACGGTAGACACAGGCGTGCTGTATACGACCAGTACTTTACCGCCGATGCTGTTGCCACATACTTTGACACCTTACACCGGGTATAACCTATAGCTCTTCCTACAGCTGCTATTCTATAGCACACACCGGGCGAGCTAGATGGCGACTGGGGATGTTTTGGCAATGCGACCTTGATCGGTGCGCTCGGGTGTTTTAATACGTATCTTATGAAAACATCTTGCGACTATTCGTGTGCATGTGTGTGCTCGCTGGTGTGTGTGTGTGTGTGTGTGTGTGTGTGTGTGTGTGTGGTGG
>NW_014587671.1:2033-2459 GCF_000485595.1 Priapulus caudatus
CTAGTTTTATACACCCAGGATAGACTGATTCCAATATCCGTGTGCCTGCGCCCACTAGGAACCTATACGAACACCCGTATAAATATCTGGAACACGGATTAAATATTGCCACCCAATCACGACTACCCAATCATGCTGGCCAATCACGACTACCCGATCATGCTGGCCAATGAGCGCGCTGGATTGTCAACAAACACCTTCATCGTTGATGACGCACTGATAAAAAAAACTATTGCAAAACTTTCATTCATTATTTGAATCACATCATTCTTCTTTGATTACTGATTACTGATTCACTGCTTACAACTTTTATCAATTACATTTTTAACCGAAACCCCCAAATCCAACCACTGGCATCGGTTTTCGTTCTATACACATTCAGCATACATTGTTTTCGACCATCGGCGTTATGTATTCAGTCTATAC
>NW_014587672.1:0-2459 GCF_000485595.1 Priapulus caudatus
TATAAAAATATAATAAGGGCGGACAGGCGAGCCTCGTCATCCATTAGAATATGGATTCAATTTAAACAAGCGGCTGTGCGTGGTAGTATATATAGCAGCGTCGATTTCCCTTGCAAAGATAAATACACGCGATATGCATTATAGCGCTATATGTACATTAGCTAGCATCTCTTCTCTATCGTACGCGTGTAGCTCGCTGGCTCGAGTCTCTCTCTCTCTGGCTCTCTGGCTCTCTGGCTTGCTCTCTGGCTCTCTGTCTCTCTGGCTTGCTCTCTCTCTCTGGCTCTCTGGCTCTCTGGCTTGCTCTCTGGCTCTCTGTCTCTCTGGCTTGCTCTCTCTCTCTGGCTCTCTGGCTCTCTGGCTTGCTCTCTGGCTCTCTGTCTCTCTGGCTTGCTTTCTCTTTCTCTTTTTCTCTCTCTTTCTCTCGCTCTCTCTATCTTTCTCTCTTGCTCACTCCTTCTCTCTCTCTCTCTCTCTCTCTCTCTCTCTCTCTCTCTCTCTTTCTTCTCTCTCTCTCTTTCTCTCTCTCTCTCTGCTCTTTCTCGGTCATCCTCTTGCTCACTCCTTCTCTCTCTCTCTCTCTCTCTCTCTGGCTCGTTCGCTCTCTCTATCTCTCTCTCTCTCTCTCTCTGGCTTGCTCTCTCTCTCTGGCTTGCTCTCTCTCTCTCTCTCTCTCTCTCTGTCTCTCTTTCTCTTTCTCTCTGAGTCGCGCTCTCTCTCACACGCTTGCTTGCCCGTTTTTTCTCTCTCGCTCTTTCTCTTTGTCTAGCTCTCTCTTTCTCTAGCTTTTTGCTTATTCTCTCTCTCGCGTTTTTTTTTGCCAAATTGCAATCATTCAAGAATGAATTTCATTATCAATGAGAGATGCAAATGTCAGTAATATGCTAGCGACGACCGCCGCATCCCCTCCTCTATCTCACGCTCTGTGTGCCGACGACGACGATGAAACGTTGACGATGGCGGTGACGAGAACGATGATGCTGCCGAGCAGGCTTGAGATTTAGCCTAGGTGGTGACGCGTGGAAGGCCGCACATCTCGTCCACACGCACGCGCACACACAAACGCACACACACGCGCGCGCACACACACACGCGCACATACATACACACATACACACACACACAGATACACACACACGCACACACGCACGCACGCACGCACGCACACACACACGCGCACATACATACACACATACACACACACACACATACACACACACACGCACACACGCACGCACGCACGCGCACACACAAACGCGCACACACACGCACACGCACACACACACTTTCTGCCGGCGAGGAGCTTGCACACACACGCACGCACATTGCTACTGCAGCTACTACGAGCTGGTGCTGGTATAAACACGGGAGATGCGGTGTGAGGGCAAACACGACACAAGCCTTTCCGCCGGTCGCCATGGCAGCCAGCCAGAAACCACAGCAGCAATGTGCCGTGGGCGGGGAGATGGGGGCAACCACAACACCCGTGGAAGGAAGATAGGGATGCAGAAACACAGCATCCCTGGTAGAGAAATGAGGATGAAGGAAACCATGACAACGCCGGAGGGGAGATGGGGATAGAGAAACTATGACATGCCTGGAGGAGAGAGGGGGGATGAAAGAAAACATGACATCCCTGGGGAAGACATAGAGATGGGGATCACACAGCATCCCTGGAGGAGAAATGAGGCTGGTGGCACCATGATATGGTTAGTAGAAGAACGTGACTGGGTAATTAATTACAATCTCATGACTTGAGTCTCTGGTCCCCAAGACATGGGGCAGTGCGTGTGTAGAGGGCTGTGGTAGTGCGTGCAGAAGCAGTGAGTGTGGAGGCATTGAGGAGCGAGTGTTGTAATCATAGCAGCACAGCGTGAGTTGTGAGGTAGCGCGTTATTTGTAACGTAAATATCCACCATAGCGCGTGTGGCACGACTCAGCGAGCAATCCTCATGCGGGCAGACAGGCAGGCAGCAGCAGCAGCAGTACTATCGGCAGTAGCAGCAGCAGCAGCAGCAGCAGCAGCAGTAGTAGCATCATCATCATCAGTAGCAACAACATCAGCAGCAGCAGCAGTAGCAGCAGCAACACCACCACCACGAGCAGCAGCAGCAGCAGCAACACCACCACCACCACCACCATCATAATCATAGGCAGCAGCAGCAGCAGCAGCAGTAACACCACCACCAGCAGCAGCAGCAGCAGCAGCAGCAGCAGCAGCAGGTCACTAGTATATAGCTCGTAACAGCGCTAGTATAGCGGAGTCTGGCAGACGGCCTGCGTGCCTGCTCGTACGTACGCCTCTGTTATAAACGAGGCCCGCTCTCGCATTACGTAATCTCCTTACGTCATTACGGTAAATGATTGCTTGCATGAGGGCAACGTGGGTGGCAGAGAGAGAGGGGAAGGGCAGAGAGAGAGAGAGAGAGAGAGAGAGAGAGAGAGAGAGAGAGAGAGAG
>NW_014587673.1:0-810 GCF_000485595.1 Priapulus caudatus
GAGAGAGAGAGAGAGAGAGAGAGAGAAAGAGAGAGAGAGAGAGAGCGGCGGTGACGCGAGCAAACGCAGGAGAGCGTGCCAAACTCGTCTCGCTAACTCTGTGTGGGCCCTGTACGCATTAATTATCATGCATAATTCACAGAGCGAGCTATTCGACATGTCCCACAGAGATGTTCCCGCCGATTTGTAAGACTGTCGCGTCCACGAGCAGCGGTTAAGTCAATACTCGCAATCCAATTCCCAGCAATATTTAAGCGCCCCGAATCTTTTCTCGTCCACGCTCGAAGCGTTTTGCGCGTCGTTCGAATAGCTTTGTCGGGTTACATTCTAATTAGGCGCCACTGAGCGAGGACATTAGTGTTTAGATGACGCAGACCTGATGATCACGGCTCGATTCCTACTGTAGTAGCGAGTACATAGTACCTGTTCACGTAATGAAGCGTAGATACGCGTAGGTTCCCCTGAACTGTCCTCATACTCGGTTATGGTGGTAAGAGAATTTATCACGAAACCCTGCATGCATTAATTTACTGCATTGCATGAACTGCTTGTGCCCATGTGACCCCTTTACCCACGTCAGATTCCCTGCTGCTGCTCCCTACCCACGTCAGATTCCCTGCTGCTGCCACCTACCCACGTCAGATTCCCTGCTGCTGCCACCTACCCACGTCAGATTCCCTGCTGCTGCCACGGGTAGGTGGCAGCAGCAGGGAATCTGACGTGGGTAGGGGTAGAGAGCAGCAGCAGGGAATCTGACGTGCAGCAGGGAATCTGACGTTTGCTCCCTACCCACGTCAGATTCCCTGCTGC
>NW_014587673.1:1906-2459 GCF_000485595.1 Priapulus caudatus
GTTGTTGTTGTTGTTGTTGTTGTTGTTGTTGTTGTTGTTGTTGTTGTTGTTGTTGTTGTTGTTGCTACTGCTGCTACGTTTGTTGGAACCTATCTTATCTCTACCGGCGCCAACAAACGATGTTAGTTGATTCAAGCAACACTGACGACAGTAAAATGCTGCACTAAATGAAAGGCGGGCGGAGAGTGATAGGGATAGGGAACAAAAGAATGAACGATGGAGAGAAATTGGAAGAAAGATGAAAAGAGATAAACGAGTGGGAGCCACACAGGAAGGAGCGTATGTAATTACAATAAAGGAGTGGGGAGAGACACCCACCACCACACACACATAAACACACACACGCGCGCACGCACACACACACGCGGACAAACACGCTGACATTCTCACTTGAGAGAGAACGAGAGCGTTGGAAAAAGAGCGCACGAGATGTATAGCTAGAGAAAAAGGGGGAGAGGAGAAGAAAAGAGAGAGAGATAGAGAGCCTGAGACAGAGAGATAGAGAGAAAGAGAGAGAGAGAGAGAGAGAGAGAGAGAGAGAGAGAGAGAGAGA
>NW_014587674.1:0-360 GCF_000485595.1 Priapulus caudatus
GTTACCTTCACTACCTGGTTACCTTCACTACCTGGTTACCTTCACTACCTGGTTACCTTCACTACCTGGTTACCTTCACTACCTGGTTACCTTCACTACCTGGTTACCTTCACTACCTGGTTATCCGGCCGCGGCTGCTACCTGAGCAGGATGCGGACAGAAGTGCAGGCGTTGCTAACGAGCGGAGGCTGCTGCACGACTCCCGCATCCGCGCCGCCCTCACGGGGATGCTGATGACCACAGCTGTCAATCAAGCATTGGAGGGGTGGGGCTAGACGCTGTGCAAAAGATTTCCAGCAGTCATGTCTCTCTCTCTCTCTCTCTTTCTCTATCTCTCTCTCTCTCTCTCTTTCTCTATCT
>NW_014587674.1:2131-2459 GCF_000485595.1 Priapulus caudatus
CGAGAGAGAGAGAGGAAAGAGAGCGAGTTATATATAATATATATATATACATATATATTATATACATATATATAGAGAGAGAAGAAAAAGAGAGAGAGAGAGAGCGCGCGAGCAAATAAAAAGAGAAACAGAAAGAGAGAGAGAGAGAGCGAGAGAGCGTGTGAGAGCCATAGATAAATAAAATGCCCGCGTGAAACACACGATACGTGTACATGAGTTCGCGCTGGGACACGATGCGGGGTGCGTCATTACCACCACTACGCTGCCGCCACCCCTACCGCCACCCAGCCTCCCCCGTGCAGCCTCCCCCGTGCAGCCTCCCCCGTGC
>NW_014587675.1:0-2459 GCF_000485595.1 Priapulus caudatus
AGATGGAAGAGGAGAAGAGGAGAGAGAGATAGATTGAGGACAGAGAAGGATATGAGAGCGAGAGGAGACGAGACGATGAGAGACCGGAGAGTGCGGGGACCGAGATGAGAGGAGAGAGAGAGGATACGAGAGGGAGAGAGAGAGAGAGAAGAGAAGAGAGAGAGAAGAACGAGAGAGAGAGAGAGACGGAGAGAGCAGACGAGATGAGAGAGAGAGAGAGAGAGAGAGAGAGAGGCAGACTCGAGAGAGAGGCGACGAGAGATGGAGAGAGGATCGAGAGATCGAGAGAAGAGAGAGCAAGAGAGAGAGAGAGAGAGAAAGGACGAGAGAGAGAAGAGAGAGGAGAGAGACGAGAGAGATGAGAGAGAGAGAGAGGGATGAGGGAAGAGAGAGAGAGGAGAGAGGAGAGAGAAGGAAGAGAAGAGACTCAGAGAGAGAGAGAGAGAGGGAGAGAGAGGAGAGAGAGAGAGAGAGAGAAGAGAGAGAGAGAGGGGAGAGAGGAACGGACGAGGAGAGAGAGACGAGAGAGAGAGAGAGAGAGAGAGAGAGAGAGAGGACAAAGAGGAGAGAGAGAGAGAGAGTAGAGAGAAGAGAGGGAGAGGAGGAGAGGAGAGAGAGACGAGAGAGGAGAGAGAAGAGAGAGAGAGAGAGAGAGGAGAGAGAGAGAAGAGAGAGAGAGAGAGAGAAGAGAGAGAGAGAGAGGAGAGGAGAGAAGAGAGACGAGAGAGGAGGAGAAGGGAAGAGGAGAAGAGAGAGAGAGAGAGAGAGAGAGAGACGGAAGAGCAGGGCGAGGACGAGGGAGAGAGAGAGAGACGCAGAGAGCAAGAGAGAGAATGAGAGAACGACGAGAGCAGATGAGAGGAGAAGAGAGCAGAGAAGAGAGAGACGAGAGGGAAGCGAGCTGGAGCGATGAGCCGACGAAGAGAGCGAGAGAGAGAGAGAGAGACGAGGAGAGAGAGGAGAGGATGAGAGACAGGTGGCGGAGGTTATGGGATGGAGAGAGAACGAAATCGAGAGCCGAAACACAACTGCAATTGATTGCAGTATGTTTGCGTGAGTGGTCTTTGTTTTAACCCCCTGCCATTTCGCGTGATAAGCTCAATTCTGTATTCCAGCAGCAGTACGTGACAATGCTGCCTCTCATTTTCCCCTAAACCCTTTTCCACTTCTTTCTCTCTCTCTCGCGCGCCCTCTCTCTCTCTCTCTCTCTCTCTCTCTCTCTCTCCTCTCTCCTCTCTCTCGCCCTCTCTCGTTCTCACTCCTGCACACTTTCTCTCTATTCTCGGCCTCTCCCCGATCTTTCTGCCCCCCTCCTCCTCTTCTCCCCTCCCAGCCACGGCCCGTCGGGAGGCCTACACAAGCAAGCCCGTCCTTCCCTCCTACTCCTCTTTCACCCTCCACACGGCCGTGGCAGTGTACACAGCAACGCCGTCTTCCCTCCTACCTCCTCTTTCACCCTCACACACGGCCGTGGGCAGTGTACACAGCAAGCGTCCTTCCTCCTACCTCCTCCTTTCACCTCCCACACGCGCCGTGCGGAGCTGATACACAGCAAAGGTCTTCCCTCCTACCCTCCTCTTTCACCCTCCACACGCCGTGCGGAGGTACACAGCGCAAGGTCCTTCCCTCCTACCTCCTCTTTCACCCTCCCACACGGGCCGTGAGTAGTACACAGCAAGGTCCCTTCCTCCTACCTCCTCTTTCACCCTCCACACGGCCGTGGGAGTGTACACAGCAAGGTCCTTCCCTCCTCCTCCTCTTTCACGCTCCCACACGGCCGTGGAGAGTGTACACAGCAAGGTCCTTCCACTCCTACCTCCTCTTTCACCCTCCCACACGGCCGTCGGAGTGCTACACAGCAAGCGTCCTTCCCTCCATACCTCCCTTTCACCTCCCACACCGGCCGTCGGGAGTGTTACACAGCAAGTCCTTCCCTCCTACCTCCTCTTTCACCCTCCCCACGGCCGCTGGGAGTGTACACAGCAAGGTCCTTCCCTCCTACCTCCTCTTTCACCCTCCCACACGCCGTGGGAGTGTACACAGCAAGCGTCCTTCCCTCCTACCTCCTCATTGCACCCCTCCAACACGGCCGATGCGAGTGTACACAGCAACGGTCCTTCCCTCCCTACGCTCCTCTTTCACCCTCCCACATCGCGCCGTGGGAGCTGGACACAGCAAGGTCCTCTCCCTCCTCCCTCCTCTTTCACCCTCCCACACGGCCGTGGGAGTGTACACAGCTCGCTCTCTCCCTCCTCCCTCCTCTTTCACCCTCCCACACGGCCGTGGGAGTGTACACAGCTCGCTCTCTCCCTCCTCCCCTCCTCTTTCTCTCTACTGCTGCTGCTTTACAAAAACATTTGATTATTGGTGTTTCCATTACCACGTCTATCTGAATGTCATCATCAGTCACCGCACATAGACTGGTACTCGCTCCCACCTCGATTACTCGATTACCCATC
>NW_014587676.1:0-452 GCF_000485595.1 Priapulus caudatus
TAATATAATATAATATAATATAATATAGTGTATAATAGCTATATACACACTCTTGGTATTAGCATCACTCACATACACATACTACAGCTGTAAACGACAGCACCGCCTGCTGGCTGGCACCACCCTAGACCCATATAACCAGATGACATTTACTTGCTATATGGATTTTTGCAAACAGGTACCCCTGCATCCGTCCGTAGCTCATTAGTAAGAACAGTATACGGGTGGTCTGCGACTTCTTGCTTACTTCTTCGGGCGCGAATCGATGGACGTTTAAGGAGAAGCTGGAGCGGTAGGGAGGAGGATGAGGAGGAGGAGGAGGAGGAGGGAGGGGGAGGAGGAGCTGGAGCGAGAGGGAGCAACTGAAGCGGTGGGGAAGAGGAGAAGGAAAAGGAGGCCGAGGTAGAGGAGGAGGAGAAGGAGGAGGAGGAGGAGGAGGAGAAGGAGGAGGA